>NW_008796218.1:12304636-12328265 GCF_000699145.1 Aptenodytes forsteri | reverse complement strand
AAAAGTCCTTGACTAGTGTAAGCACTGCTCAGCAACAACTAAACCATCGGTGTGTTATCAACATTGTTCTCATCCTAAATCCAAAACACAGCACTGTGCCAGCTACTAGGAAGAAAATTAACTCTATCCCAGCCGAAACCAGGACACACTTGTATTTCCTTTCATAAGGTAATAAATGTTTCATAGCTGTGTACTTGGTTTGATTAATTGAAATATATGAGATACCCGAGATGCTTAAAATTGTTTCTTCTAATCCACAAAGAAACAGCAGTTCAGAGAAGTGACCTGAACATTTTAATATAGTCATTATAATCTCATGAAATGCATCTATTTTTAGTAAAGATTTATTTTCACCAAGACACCTCTATCCGCTATTGATACACAAAATGCAGTGTATAACAAACAGGTTATATGCAGAGGCTATAATTTCACACAGCTGAAAGGCTGACATCAAAATGTCAATCTAATTCTTTTTCAATCTTTATTTGCAAACTCCAAAACATTTTCCAGCTGAAGCATCTCTTTACCAAAGACTAAATTTCAACTTACTTCAGATATACTTCTTTTTTAATTACCTTTTGGCAGACCACAAATCAAAGCCACTGTCCCAAACATCTTAGCCATCCGCATACTTATGACTTGTTTAAAGAAACATAATCAAATTTCTAGCATGTTATTAATGGAGTTCAAAATACTTTTTGATTGGTTGGTAGCACAGTACAGCACTAGTTCATAGCACGGATTACTGTCTGCTGGAGGAACTAGACAATAGCAATTTATAATTTTTACCAGATCTCATTTATTTTCATCTCCCACACACAGAATTTTAAAGGTCATTTGTTTGCACAAGTTGTAAAGTTAGAAACACTGCCCAGCTGGACAAAGTGGTACAGGTTTTCAAGAAAATTCCTCTCATTATTTTGAGGGGGAATATAATCTCAAAGCTATAACTACATAGCTTAAATTGGTTTAAATATGTTAAGTGGATCATTGTGCTTTTCAGGAACTGTCAGTTCTTATTAAGCTGCATCGTTGTGTTTAATTATGTGCTGGACAGTAATCAATTCAGAAGTGTGTATGTGTGATCATGATATCCCTCATGAAATTTGTTCATTCAAGGTATTTCCCAGTTTTTGTGCTATGTTAAATAGGTTGATTCATTCTGCTCTAATGAGGATACCGTTGTGTAGCTAAATGTTCTTCCATATGGTTGCGTTCATAATTTCTTCCTTTTAACAGAGCTTTTTCCCTCTCTCTCTCTCTCTCTCCCCCCACCCGCCCCTTGGTACATTTTCTCACTCCAATTGGATGGGTGCAGAAAAGGTCCTGATTCCCTGTTCATACACTATTTAAAAACTGTAGCCACTGGAGTTGACTAAATTATGTCATAATGCCAGTTGTCTTGATGTTAAATTGACCTGAAAGAAGGATTAGACTTAAGCTGATATTTTGAAAAAGATTGGGTTGGGGTTTTTTTTCAAAATTACTATAACGCTGAAGTGTCGAAAGATACATGGGCAGCTGTCCTTTTGTAGCTGAAACAGTTAAAGGAGTTGCGCTTTCCGTCCATTCACTGATGCCATGTAACTTAGACACAATTATATGAGTTAACCTGGTGGACCTTGTAATAATTTGAATGCTAATCCATAGTGCTGAGGAGCAATTATCAGAACCGTAATCAAAACTTCGATGGGAAGGCAGTGGCTTCTTGTAGGGCCAGAAATATATTGTGTTTTGCAGGTACTGCTTAAAAATGCAGCAGCATGTTGGTTAGTCTTTTTAAATCTTTGTGAAATTCATTAAGATTTTGACAGATAGATAAAATAAATTATTTAATTGTAGGTCACTATATATAAACAAGAATCAGAAGGCTAGGTTTAGACACCCAAGAAAGAGTTGGGCACCTCAGAGATGTGTCATCATCTCCCTTGCCATGCCGCTTTCCCTTCCCAGTATGGGAATGTTAAGCAAGAACCACCTTAAATCTAAGAAAGAAGAATGCTAAGCACAAAAATGCATGTAAAACTCTACTCTCCCCAGTGATTCGGTGCCTGAACCAAAACTACACTGAAGTATTTTATCTGCTTATGATCCAGTGCTCCTCATTTGCCCAATTATTTTTGAAACAGCAAATACCACTAAAAAGAAAGGTGTTTGTCCCATGGCAGGAACCCAGGTTTTTTTCCTGGCGGGTAAGTATTAACCACAAGGCTGTGCAGTTGTGTTCTCTTGTCTGCTTCTCCCCTAGGTCCAAGAACCGTTCGTTCTTTTCTGCACTTTGGCCTCACTTGACTAAGGGCCCTGCTCAGCACATCAGGGTGGTGGTCAGGGCGTTCCTCCTGAATGTGAAAGGTGTCCCTTTGCGTTCCTGCGTGTTGAAAAAATGAAGTTTTAGTCCGGTTTCCATTTCTTTGAGATCAAGTAGGAAGGGAGTAAAAAGTTAAGGAAGCTTAAGTAGCTGCTGATGGGTGGGTTGGACCAATTTTCAATGTTGACATATGAAAAGTACTTAAACTATTATTTTGGGAATAGCCCTACTGATTCTGAGACAAGTGAGTGCTACTATCTAATTCCTGCTATACAAGGGGAAGACACCACACTGTTATAATGAAAATTGAGGCTATTTATTTGTTATTTTCTTACAGGAAGCAGATTCGAGCTCTTCTAGGACAGTTTAGCCAGTCAGAGGCTTTGTTAATCTCCTCTGGAGTTGAGCCAGGGACTCTAGATGGAGTTCTCTTGGATGCTGGCTGTTCTTCTATGCAATTTGATACACCTGAAAGAGGTTTTTCCCTGCAGAAGGATGGACCTTTGGACATGAGGATGGATAGTGACAGGTACCTGTTAATAAAATATTTCTCCTTGAAACTCAAAAACTGTGAGCTCAGCAACCCCCGTGCATTTCGTTTCCCCTTAAACTGAAGAACTGTCATCATCAAACCACATCTAATTATGCCCAAGTATACTGTTTTTCTTTTGCCACAAAACTTTTCAATCTCAATACTTAGAACCCTGGTTTTTCCTTCTTTGAAATAAGAGGAAAGTTCCAGTGATGAGTAATTAAACCAATAACATTTTTAACTGTACCATTAAAATTTTACATTTTTGGCATGTATAGTATACAGTCACAGGGGCATCTCACGTCGAGGCCTGTCTTCTCCCTGTTATTTCCGCAGTTTCTCAGATGTACTTGATCTGCAGGCTCACAACCCCTTACTGCAGTCCCTTTCCTTTTCTGCCACACTTATTATTTGTGGAACCTTCACTTGAGCATGTTCAGTTGCTCCCTCAGGAAAGGAGCAACCTCCCTCTTCTCTGCAATGGCCATCTGACCCAGTTACTTCTCTCTAAAAGCAACATAATATAAAATAATTAAAAACCCATCCATGATATCTGCCAAATGAAATCAGATAGCAACGTTGCTTTTAACACACTAGTATAATGTTGTCTTTCATGCCTGTATATTTATTGTAAGCTTTCCTTAGCAATATTATAAGCTTCCTTTCACATTGTGTAGGAGGCACATCAGGCTTACTTAATTGTCAAATTAACAATTACTAAATAAATCACCTCTATTTAAATTACTCGAATTGGTGTTTAGTACATTCAAGAGCATGAAAATCAATGGTGGAATGATAATTTCTGCTTATGTAGCAGTTTTCATCTTCAAACAACCTAACATATTTCTGTAGCATCGTGCTTTTTACATGAACGACCAAAGATCTCTGTTGTATAGATGATGGCAGTAATTGTATGATGCTTTACTGGGAGAATGCAAATTTTTGCTTTGTGTTTTGATGAACCTGTAGTCTTAAGAAATGTCATTCGATCTTTCATTGCTCACGTAGAGCTGATGAGAAGCCTCAGTTTCTAGGGAATTATCTTAACACATTAATGTTAAGTCTTAACACAACAAATTTCATGATACTCGCTTTTTCCAGTTTTGTGTAAAAAAAAAAAAAAAAGTGATCCTCCTGGGATTCAGCCCTCAGATTTCAAGAATCTGAACTCCAGGCTTATATTTGCATCATGAGAATACATACATGGAACAGGAGCATAAGAACAAAGGATACCTGTGGCATAACAAAATCCTTACACTACGGTTGTTGCTATGATACTACTTGCCTCTGATTTCCAAGTTTTGTTATCTTTTGTAAGATACTGCAGGAGAGTAATAAATGCTTTAAAAATATTCTGCACATTCATGTCTTTGTAGAAGAGAATTTATTAAGTAGGTTGTACGTTTTCTCCGATTAGTAAACCCATATATGATGTTCATAAAATACCTTGAACTATTTCAATAGCAAAGTGACAGAGATTTAAAAAAAATAAATGTATGGCTTACACTGTTTATATTGTAATAATTCCTGTCATTTGTAATATTAGGTCATTTCTGTTCTCTCAAGACAGTATTTGGATATAAATCCTTGTGTCTTTTAGTGAAAAGTGAAGTTAAATTATTTTCATGAGCAATTGTTTTCATAGCAGGAGATGTGAAAGAAAAGATCCTTGAAACCAGTTCTGATTAGAAAACAGCATATAATGCAATGTGACTGAAATGAACCCATAAGGGGCAAGTTTATATTCTGAAGCTGGCTAAATAAAAAGTCACACAGCATTCCCATTTTAACACGATATTGAAATGTATTTATTCTTGTCAACTCATTAAGCATAGTTTATGATAATACTTGGAAGTTTCAGCTGTTCTAATTGATGTTAAGAAGCAAACTGTTTAAAGTAGCAAGAAAAAGGATTTAAAAGGTGCAAGCTACATCTGTTTTCATAGGGTTGCTGTCTCTTATTTGAAAACCTCAAAGGCACTTGTATGCGGTGTGTGAGTTTGACTTTGTCTCAATGCTATGAAGCTTTACCTCTTGTCAATGAAAACTGACGTCAGTGAACTAATTGGCTCTTCTTGTGCGTAGGTACCCTGAAATGCCCACTGCTGCTGATGTTGTGAATGCTTTAGATCAACAGGCGCTTGCGTCCATCCTGAGAACATACGGAGAGGAGAGGCACGCCAAGAAAATCGCTTCAGCCATCGTTCAGGCACGCAGCATATACCCCATCACCAGAACTCAGCAGCTTGCAAGCATTGTTGCAGGTACCCTCATTAATTCTTCACAGTGGCTGAGGAGAAAAAATATTAATCCCCAAAGTCCCAGAGGGATCTATTTGTACTTGAAATCATGCAGGATCTAATCCTGCCTATTCTGCTCTGATGTCAGCTCTCTTTCTTTTTTTTAAGCTCCCACTTTTTATATTGTAGTTTGATTAGTTTAATAATAGATTTTACATGAAGTGATTTATCATTTTGCCAACCAACTTGAAACACAGAATGACAGCAGCCTAGGGAGTTCTTTATCCCAGCTATTGATAAGCCTTCAAATATCAGATACGTCATATACCTCTCTTAGTTTTAAATTTCTACATTTTAATATTTTGAGGGGAAGTACCATGGCGGTTTCCAATTATGAATGAAATCAGATCATTTCTGTCTGCTTAAAGAACCAGGAAGCAAAAAGTAAAGCAATACATAGCTTGCTTCACCTTGTGAATGCCAACTAGATCAGCCTGAAGCAACTATTGAAACACTTCATCTTACTTGCTCTTCACTGTAAACAACTTGAACAAAATGTAGTTAGGCAGGAGCTGTGCTCACATCAAGAATCTTCACGTTTGTGTTTTCAAGTGAAAATTTTCAAGGAAAAATGTAAGACACAAATCCTGTTCATTAACATTATAACATGTAATGTTGGGATATTTTCATTTTTTAACTAAGAAATGAAAATTACTGGGTCTTGTCACAAATAAGTCTAAACTGCTGACTCCTTTGAATATAGACCTTTAAAATGGCTATCCAAAATTAACGTGTTAAATGTTGTATCAGTATCCTGAAGACTTTTAAAAAATATATTTTATTCATAAAAATTTGTATTACTTAAACTGGAAGTTTAAGGGACTTACTTTTAATGACCGACAACCAAATTAAAAGTCAGGATACTTGAGCAAAATATCCAGTCAACCAAGGCCCAAAGTTTAGCTGATACGATTAAAGGACCTGAAGATACTGCTTGCTGTTGTAAGCCCCTGCTGTAAATACAGTGAATGTGAGGAACAACCAACCTTAAAAAACCAGAGAGATAAAACACTATGAGTCTTTATAAAACTTGAAGAGTTACATTTTTAATGTAGTCATTGTCATCAACATCACAAACTAATAATTTAGGTTTTTGTCACATGTATCTCATGCATTTTGAAAAACTGTTGATTAAAACAGTGTACCGTTATTGAGATTGAAGCAACCCTATTGCTATGCTAAAGATGTAATTTGTTATAGGCTGTAAACAAGCAACTCAGTAACTTCTGCAATAATTTTGTGCACTAGCTTGAACTAAGAAAATAAAAATACTAGTGCATAAGACAGTGATTGAAGATCCCTTCGTGTTTAATGTGTTGCATGTGAGTCATCACCTAATGGTCACTTTCTGTGACAATGAGAAGGATTTTTTTGTTCTCACTTTAAACTCTCTGCTATATTTGAAGAGCAGCTTGGTACATGAATCAGGTATGCATCAGCTAGTGTACATGCCCAAGACGGTGAATCCAGCACATATCTACCAAGACAGTAAATAGGTATGTTTTATATGCTTTTTTTTTTTTTTGAAGAATGCAAGTAGTTAAAACAATTTTAGGACTGTTACATTGATCCCTGTTTGGGTAGAACCTCTTCCAATTTTAATTTGATTCCTCCAGTAAAGGAGCACAGTTTTTAAACTGATTATACCGTAAGAAAATTTCTGGTAACTGTAATATATTTTGTTTAATTTATCTTCTATCATCATACACCTCGAATACTGTGTTCAGTTTTGGGCCCCTCACTACAAGAAGGACATAGAGGTGCTGGAGCGTGTCCAGAGAAGGGCAACGAGGCTGGTGAGGGGTCTGGAGAACAAGTCTGATGAGGAGCGGCTGAGGGAACTGGGGTTGTTTAGCCTGGAGAAAAGGAGGCTGAGGGGAGACCTCATCGCTCTCTACAACCACCTGAAAGGAGGTTGTAGCGAGGTGGGTGTCAGTCTCTTCTCCCAAGTAACAAGCGATAGGACAAGAGGAAATGGCCTCAAGTTGCGGCAGGGGAGGTTTAGATTGGATGTAAGGAAAAATTTCTTTACTGAAAGAGTGGTGAAACATTGGAACAGGCTGCCCAGGGAAGTGGTTGAGTCACCATCCCTGGAGGTATTTAAAAGACGAGTAGATGAGGCGCTTAGGGACATGGTTTAGTGGACATGGTGGTGTTGGGTCAACGGTTGGACTCGATGATCTTAGAGGTCTTTTCCAACCTCAATGATTCTATGATTCTATGATCAATATATATTCTTACGCAAAATGATACCTGTGAAGTTTTTGAGGTAAGCCGGAGCTAAAGTGCCAGAGACCACAGCTACAGCCTCTTGGTGGCACAGCACAAAAAACCCCTGACTAATTCAGGACTTTACCATAGTAAAATCTATGACCTATTAGTTAAATGTCAAGTCCTTTAAAAAAATATATTAATTAGAATAATAAAATCTTGCATTTTAGATTTTTTAGACTCTATACAAGCATGATTATCTCTCTAGAACAGGTCATTTTTTTTTTGCCTAGTATAGGAGCCAGAAAACAAGCAAAATATCTAGCCGATGAGGCTGGGTATTTCTCTCTCCCCCCCCCCCCCCCCCCCCCCCAGTGTCAGTATCTGAGAATTCATGTATAAACCATATTTCTTTCACATGTTATAGATTACTATGGCTTCAGATTTTCTAGAACTCCAAAGATTTGTGTTAAGGTCCAGCTGATAACCAGAATCCTAGTGAATCTAGTTTTGGACTAGCCTGAAATTGGAAAAATCGATTTCTATTTATAGAATGCTAGACTTCTGGTCTTTCCTACCACCTTCCAAAAGGTTAGAACATGTATTGCTGTTGCTAATTGATTGGGAGATAAGAGTGAAGGATGTAATTACAAAACAAACAAACAAAACAGCTCCACAACAGTTAGAACAATATCAGACATTTCTAAAGTTTGTATTAGCAAGAGTTATAATTTAAAGGTATAGCTGGAAAAAATATATAAACAGATTTGTATTTCAAGATTGTCTACAATAGCTTGGGGTTAACTCAGGTATCCAAGTGATTTCTTTCTCTCCTTCGTTCCACTTCAAGAAAATAATTCCTTCTATTTCTTGACATAGAGCCTGAAAGTTCTCTCTACATACTGTGCCAATGAATAAGGTCCTACAAAAAACCCTAAAAAAAGTTTGGCTTTTTTTCTTTTTCTAAATGTTGTCCAGAAGGCTTCTGATCCATTTAAATAAGGAGATCTCTGTGAGCTATGGAGTCTGCAGTTTACATGGGGAAAAAGGAGGATCTTTCTGTTCAGTCATGTGAACGTCATCTCTTCTTGCAGCACAATCGAACTCTACTCACTGTTTATAACTTCCACACAGCTATCTGCAATGATGAACGCTCTGTAAATACTAAAGATCAGTAGTTCTCAACTGCAGGTCTGTGAACAGATGTGTGGAAGTCGATTAAGAAGCACTTCCTTATGGCTTTTGCTGTAGCTCTTTGAGTTGTTTGGAAACCATAGGTTTAACTCGATGCACAGGAAAACTGGTTAAAAATAATGAATTTTTTAGAATGTAATTTTAATATGCTTTTTCAGTACAACTGTTGATCTATTTTTATTTCTTTTCAGTGGTAATATACCTTCTTATCTATTAGTTTTTGTTCAAAATTTAATTTTTCTCAGTGTTATTTAGATAAGTAATATATTAACAGATCATTCTGAGATCATGCAATCATTTGGACTTAACTTGAAAGGAATCCATGGTGAGATATTAAAGAAATTTGAAAAGTTTAAAAAGAACTTTAATGGGTAAAGCCAGTCTCATGCAGATTGGTTTGCATTTATAGACTTTAATTATCAGTTTGGAATTTGTAATATTGCCTGAATTTCAGATGGGCGAGAATTAACACTGTACTGAGGGAGCCTAGACAAAAGGACATTAGTTGCGTCACAGAAACTTATTAAAAGCAATGCTAATTCAAGAGACGGATTCCTGCAAACAGGTGCACGATCTCAGTTAATTTTTAAACTCTCCCACTCTCATACACTCTGGGGACTTTAATAGTTCATATTGATAGGCACAGCACGTTGCTAATTTCATTCACAAGCTTTAAAATTTCAATACATTTCAACATGTGAATCTATTAGATTTTTAAAAGTGAAAGCAGCATCAGGGCATCCCAAAACTAAAAATGATAATTTCTCGCACTGGGATTTCTAGCCAGAAGCGTGGTGTTTTTATGAATGAAATTCATTTTACAAGCTTCCCATACAGATTTTTTTATATTTTTGTACGTTATACAGCCTGTTACCAGGAAGGATTTTCTTTTAGTGTCATGGTAATTGGAGGGGGCTGGGTGAGAAATTTTTGTGCCTTAGCAGAAAGCACAAATAGGTTTTTAATTAACTGTACCAGAGGACTAAGAGTGGGGTAGTAAAATTTTTCACCCCTGAAACATAGATCAAAATCTACTGCCTTTACTAAAAAGATGAAGGCCAGTGTGACAGAAATCACTTCCACAGATTACATTAGTTATTCCCAGTCTCTGAAGACAGACCAATAAGTCTTTGAACTTGGAAATGGTTTGATTTTGGTTTTAGTTTGGGGGGTTTTGGTTGCATAAAGCTGCAAAGTGGCTGCATTTCTTTACTGGTTTCCTGAATATCAGTATTCTGTACCGTAATACATGACCTGCAGTGCTGTTTGTGCATGTTCAACTGAAGCACGTAAGGTTTTATTATACTTACAGAATATATCTGAGTTTTAATTTATTTTTCTTCAGTGTGTGATCAATTAATTCACAGCAATAAATTAATGTCACAGTTCATCATCATAGAAGATTATTGTAGGAAGACACTGCACTCAACAACCATGGCAGGACAAATTGAAGAACCTTCCAAAGACCTGTTAGTGTCCTAGTCGTGCTGGTAGCCTGAGTATCTCATTTCTTTTGTTTATCTATTCAGTATTGCAATTGCAAAATAGCAGTGTTCATGATCAGACTACTAAAAATGTGGCCAGACATCAGCATGTCATGTCTATTTAGATTTTTACAAAACCAGTTTTGAAGTAGATCTTTATACCATCCTTGTTTTTTCAGATAAGTAAAAGATATTTTGGTGACATAGAATATAAAACTTCCAGTATTTTACTAAAATTCCAACGAGATTGGCTGTGGAAATTCAAAAAAAAGGATCTCATTCTAGGCTTCTGTTTTTATGGTTAGCTCCCAATCAAGAAGCACAGTCAGTTTTGTACCTAAATTACATGCTGTACTCTTGTGGGTTGGCTTCATTTTTATCTGTGATACTTTTGGAAGCTGAAATACTCTTAGAATATCAGAATGGATCATCCCCAGAAAACCAGCGGTATTTTTAGAAAATGCTTAGACTGCTAAAATATGATAGTTAAAAATCCTGGATCTGCTTTGAGCGGTGGACACCCGCTCTGGGTAGTAACAGCTCAAAATTGAAAGTATAAAACTGATGCTCTTTAAGTCACAGCTGTAAATTGTTCAGCAAGGGGCAAACAATACGGAGGTAGAACCGAAAAAATGCACGCTGTTTTCTAACCCACTAGCTTGTTAATAGCTAATATTTTGTAAGGGAACAGTGCTTTTTCATTCCAGTTACAACTGTTTTCGTAGAGTGAACATGGCAGCAGTGGGCTTGGTTTTTGGAAGGGGGGAGGGGAAGAGTGAGGTATGTTTTCAGTGGTTTTAAAAGTAGGCTTAGAAAAAGAGATAGATTTGTTGTGTGAGATCTTTTACAAAACCAGTATTTTCTTATTCAAGAAACCATGGCTTCTGTAATTGAATTCAAAAGATACCCGGGTATCTGATGTTTCAACTTCAAATTCCATTGAAAATGCTATTATGACTGAAACCTAAGACAGGTCTTACGGAGAACACGAAGCTATCTATATTTAGTCACTTAGTGCATGCTATGGAAACATGCATGTCCTGTGGTGGTTTTGGATACATTACGTGCTGATTTTAAACCCTGCTGTTTCATTTAATAACTATTCAAGAGTTCTGAGCATACTACTAGTGTATGTAGCTGTTAGTTGACCATTTAAAGAAAATCGTTTATTTTGCTTAGCACAGCATTCCTTTATGTTATGTGTTAAGAGACAGTTTTCTTGACACACGAATGGCAGTCAGCGGCTGTTTTAAGGATTTCATTTTCAAATAATCTATGTAAAGAAATATAGAAACAGATACTGTGCCAAGCAGTACAAGCTTGGTGTCAGTTGGTTTCTTAGGACATCTTACCTTCTGCAATTGAGTTCTCCTTTTAGTTCAGCTCTTTCATCAAAACAGGCTTTGTGACTCCTACAATGAGGGTATATATTCTTTTTATGATTTATAGAACGTATAGAACGTGGTGTTCTCAAGGACAGAAGTGATATTAGCTAGCTAGTGTAACTTTTTCTAGAGTTTGTAAGTGATGGAGGAGCCTAGCTCCCGTAGGTTTAATCTATTTACTCTGTTTCGTGAAAGTTTAAAGCCACAAATTCCTGTGCAGTAGTTTGTGTTGAGAGAAGTTGATCCTGTTGTCACTTTCTGTCTCGAAGGATTCAGACTATTGGAATAGGAAACAGCCACAGCTACGATGGGTCTCTTCAGTTAATTCAGGAACTGTTAGCATTAGAGTCAGAGGCAGTAGGGAATGTAGCTGGGAAAATGGAGTATGCAGAAACACATCTCAGATACATCGCATACATGATAATAACTTTGTTAATAATGATTGAAGTTTTAAATCCCATTATTGGCCTCTCCCTTTGCTGAACACTGATAATGGCTTGTGTGTTTGTGATGCCACTTACGTTTTCTGACATAAGTAAAATCTTACCTTTAAAACGCTCAAGAATTCCACTAATAAATTATTTTTTGCCAACGTACTGGATTATGATATCTCTTAAATTGTTTTCAATCACCTGTGTAAATGTGAACTTAGTCAACTTGTTTCAGAGGTACCATGTTGCCTTCTTTTACTCCACTACACAGAATATCAATTTCTTGATTGTGAACTGCATTTACTTCAAACCCATTGCTTTATTATGTTGTAGTTTAGCACTGGCATGGAATTAAGGCATTTTAATACCTACATACCAGCTGTATTGCCTTATCTCTAATGGGCCCTCTTGTTTGGAAAAATAATTCTTCCCAGTTACGCACTAGCATTATTCATTCAATTTATCTTTATCAGACTCCTGCGCTCACTCACATAATAGATAAGTTTACTCAGGTTTCACAGATCTTGTAAGACTCTTGCGCTTTAGTCCCTTTGATCCATCAAATCTGGCTCCTTTAGCTTTTTGCTCTATACTCAGATAATGAAGATTCAAGCCTAAAATACATTAAATAAGATATATTAAAGTTTCTATCAAAATTTCAGTCTCTGCAGAGACTTGTATAACTCAAAAGAATTGGAGCAAGGAAAAATTTCAGTCTCTACAGAGACTTGTATAACTCAAAAGAATTTTGGAGAAAGGAAGAGGGAGTTTTGTGCATCTAGTAAAAATTATTTAATCTGGTGATTTTTTTTTTTTGTCCAACAAACTCATACTTTGACACGTTCTGCTGTATAGGCACGTGAAAAAGCAACAGCATCAGCTGCATTTTATAAATTTCTCAAGGTATTTTTGTGAACATTTGAAGAAACACAAGTGTAGTGGTCAACTATTTTTATCCCCAAACAAGGATGCCTCTTTTAAGCTTTAAGTAATTCATTGAAAGATATTTATCGCCAGGTAGACATTGTCTTCATCTTATCTCTGCCTGTGAAGAAATGCATAATTATCTAGAAGGCAACAGTTAAAATTGGGTCCATCGTATATTTATTTATTTTTTTGCCTTAAAAGCATAAAACAAACCACCACAAATACTGAACTGATGTTGACTACACTGAGCTGT
Organism: Aptenodytes forsteri; assembly: GCF_000699145.1. Lineage (NCBI taxonomy): Eukaryota > Metazoa > Chordata > Aves > Sphenisciformes > Spheniscidae > Aptenodytes > Aptenodytes forsteri. The sequence continues at coordinate 12,315,240 of NW_008796218.1, read as the reverse complement.
AAAGTGAGACTTATCTAGCCCATCTTCATTTTTTCCCTATCTTGGTTTCAGCCATCATTTTGTATTTTAACTTTGTGAAGCATTTGGGGAAGGAATTTCTATGAAAGATTCTAAGAAAAAAACCAACACGCAACCACAAGCCAGCTCAGTTTAATAGGGTTTACTTTCAGAAATGTGAATTCAAAGCAGAAAATAAAAGAAAGAAGCTCACCACTCAGGGTTCAGTTTTAAGTATGCTTTCTTTTAAAGTCATCATGCATGAGTGGATTAGTGTCAGGATAGCGATGTAGAAATAATAAGATATTAACATATACCTTTTAAAATTTGACAGGTGCTTTTCCAGCATCAGCACTGCATGCACGAAAAGACTTGCTTCAGAGACCTACACATGTTGCTACCAAAACTTTTCAAGGCCTGCGAATATTTGTAAATGATGAGCTCCATGAACTCTTTATAGGGCTGAAGACAGCTGAGAAGTTTCTAAAACCTGGAGGTCGCCTTGTAGCCCTCTCCTTTCATTCACTAGAAGATCGTATTATCAAACGTTTTCTTCATGGAATAGACATGACAGAAAAGTACAATCTTGGCTCAAGGCAGAAGATAAGACAGGCTCTGAAAAATTGCTCCAAAGAAGAAGATACACAAGAATTTCCCCATGGAAAATCCAACTCAAAGTGGATTTTTATACAGAAAAAAGTTCTCACACCACAGGCCAAGGATATTCAAACAAACCCAAGAGGAAGGTCGGCCAAGCTGAGAGCCGCTATTAAACTCTAAAACAAAAGGCATGATTATATAATTGTATAATTTCCTTAAATTTTGTTTTCCAGAAGGCTAACTGGACAGATAGTATCAAACTGAAAAAATAAAATGAAGGCTCTTAGAAAGCATTTCTTTCTTACCTTTGTGCTTCTATTTAATTAGGATGTAATGTAGAACATCAAAAGGTAAAATAAACATAGATAAGTGGGTGTCACTAATTATACAAAAAAGACATCTTTTTAGAGAGCATCAAAACCAAAGTTTATAAAAATTACAGGTTTGATGTATTTACAGTATTTCCTTTAGATTAAAATCAAACCCCTGACATTAACAGTCTAAATTCAGTAGCTGACTGAGGCAGATGCATTTTTGTGGGGGTGGATTTCACACACCTAAGTCAGATGGCTGGTTTAGTCTAGAGTAAGTTTAAACTAACCTAAGAATTCATGATATAGAAGTCTCTGTATCTCAATTGACTTGTTGCATGAATGCCTGTGGGACAAGAGCTATTCTTAAATAAATTGATATCAGTATGTAATGTTCTATCCAGGAATTTGTAAATGGGTTCTTACCTTTTTTAAAAATAAGTAAATATTTACTTCTGAGTGATGACCTGGTTATTTAATGTTTAGGATTCTAAATAATAAATGTATCTTGGGGAAAAAAGATTCTTAAAAGACCACTGTTTGCACTTGGACACTACAAGCAAGCAGTGAGATTTGTACTTGATCATTTGAATTTCTTCCTGTGACCCTAACTTCTGTGCAGATCCAGTACAACTTTTAGGTGTTGATGGCATTATAATTAACCCATAAAAAAGGGATATTCTGTGTCTTATGAAGTATTCTCCTTTGCTGGTGATCGTTTATTAAGAGGTGCTACTTAGGTAAGTATTGAATTGTTTTGTAAAAGACCCACTGTAACACCAGTTTCCTATTTGGATGCTATACTAGGTAGTAGAACATGTAATGTAATTTATTTTTTAGTAAGTTAGTATGAATTGGATTTAGCTTTGGGTTTATATTTTATCTTAAAAGACCATTGTTTTTCTGTCTTTGTTAAAAATGGTCAGAAAATAGTGTAAGTTTAACTTCTTTGACCACTGACTCATCTCTTCAGGAAAAGAAAATAGTGTAAGTTTAACTTCTTTGACCGCTGACTCATCTCTTCAGGAAAGTAGTCCTTATTTGGATAATCAAATCAATAGCAGAATTTCATTTGTCATGAACCTGAAACTTGGCTGGTAGAATAAAAAATGCAATTTCTGATTCCGAGCTAAATGATTGCTACACTAGCTTCTGAAAGAGAACTGACTGGATCATTCTGGACTTGATTTTCATCAAGCATCCTCTTCATGTTGATGTAGATGATTACTTCACGGGAGTTTTTTGGGTCATATTGACACAAACAGGTTGAAATTTAGGTTCACTGTCTATAATATACAATATATTGAAATATCTGAATATTGTATAATTCCTTGGTAAAGCTAAGTCATGTAATGTATTCTTAGGTATACGCATGATAACATCTGTCACTAATCTGAAGTAACAGTTGAATCACGATGGGCATTTCATACTTTTCTGAAATTTCAATATTTTTCCACTAGTTTCATTATACATGCTATTAAATAAAACATTCCACTTCAAATAATATTACTTACTGTTGACATCTTAGAGACAACAGACTGTACCTTAAATAGACGTTTTTTCATCCAAACATTAAATATAAATAGCTAATGTTATTTTTAGCTAAGATTCCATATTGAAATGTACTCCAATTGTAGGTTGGAAAAATTGTGCCTCCAACATAGGCTTAGAAGAGTTGTAGTGCCATGCTGCACCTTGCACAGGAACACACTTCAGGAAAAGACCATCCAGTTATAGCAGAAGTTAAGTATCTGTATCCCAGAAATTATATGAAAGCATTAAAATTCCTTATGCTTAAAACGCTGTTGAAAATCCACTCTTCTCACATCTAATTTCAAAGGCACAGTTTCTTATGATAGTTGAACTACTGTATATCAGTAAATACACTCCCTCAGTTAGGGAAAGTAAGAGATTTTTATTTACCTTTAGGTTGGAGCTGCACAGCCATGGCAGTGCATTAGTCGTTAAGCTCTTCTCTGTAGAGAATCTGTTTCTGTCCTCTCAGGATATCCTTACTTTCAGCTTTAAACTTATAGTATGGAGAGTCCTGGATTGTTAACCTCTGCTTGCCTGAAAACAGAATTTTTCTGGTTTTCCCAGAAAAAAAAATCTGGTTATATTTAGTCGAAGTATTCTTGTATCTTTAAGCATTTCATTTTCATTTAGTAGGTGAAGTTATATTATGTGAAGGGTATTAGGTCTTTATGGTCTTTCCAGGATGCATGTCTACATAGTGTAGCGTAAATTTTCCTAACATGGTATATGTGACAAGTTAGTAAAACTAAACATTTTTTTTACCATAATCAAAAATGGTATTTTATGAAGGAGACAGTATCTGGTGGAAGATTAGTCTTACTGAAAACCAAATCATGCTGTCAAGATACAAATTGTATCTCATTTCTAAAATCTTGTTATTCAACCTGAGCGATGTATATTTTAATACAGCCAAATGCAAAAGTATCAACAACAAAGAAGAAAGATTGTAGACCATGTTTACAAGGACTATGGCAATACCATGGTACTGTACACAATGGGAAGAGCAGAAACATCCAATATGTGGAATATTTGTAGAGAATGTCAAGTGGTAGTTGTGGAGAGATGACGGTGTTGCCAAATAATATGTGCGTGCAGAGCATATTGCTAAAGTGTGTATCTTCTCATGTTAGTATTTCAGAAGGGTGTGGAAAAATTTTAAAAAGGATAAAAATCAGCTATGAGACTCTTCGTACGCATTGTAAACATACTTTCTATTGAAATTATTAGAAAATGTGATTTAATTAGTTAATCCAAGTGAACGTATAGAGTTGATATGCTGTCAAAAGTACCTACCTTGTGAAGAGATTTGCATAGAATAATTATTTGAAAACTAGACACAGTCATCCTGTGAATAAGGTTTTTATAGTAAAAACATAGTACTTTTTAAAAATATCATTTTGAATTATAAGCACAGTTAGCTGCATTTATAGCCCATGAGGGCCTACCAACAATTATTACTTTCCTATTGCTTCCTAAAGAAAAAGAATCAGTTTCATTGTTTCAGAATTAAAAGACTTAATCATACTGTTTTCAAGTAATATAAGGAATTAATATCTTTCTTTTAGGTTTTAGGTTTTTTTAACTATTACAGTTGAGTAATATCTCAGTAGTCTTTTATAGTCACATCTGCTGAGATTGCCACTTGACTTGGAAAAAATCCCAGTCTGAAATGTCAGCTTTTGTACAGATCTATTGAGGTATTTGATAGATGGAAGTTGGAAGGAGAGGGTTCCTAATGCAGTATGAACGGGGAAAATACTGACTTCAGTAAACGCTATTAGCAAGTGGCTCTCTTCTAGTAGCAAGTATTGTATCAGACTTTTTGCACGTTGCTTTCTAGAGTAGCATTTCTATGATTATTAATGATTCATATAATTGCTGTAATATTATTCTTTGTATTGGAGAAGACATGATATTAATTGGAGAGTTTACGCTCCTAAATAGTGTAACAGCACTATGAGGGAGGAAGCATGAGGAACTATGCCCTGGGGAAAAGTGACACGCAGGGGTGGGATGATTGCAATAAGCAGTCTTAGACACAGATTGTTGGTGATTTTATTTGATTAATTTATATTTTAAAATAACTTAGATATCAGTCTTGACTCATTGTTTGGAGTATCACTGTACAAAAGTACTGGTGAAAAATGAGAGGAATTTGAATAAACAGAGAAGTAATGAACTCGTAAGCCAATTTGGTTTTGCCCATCTTACTTAACATCTTTACCTCTAGCAAGAGTAATAAAGGGTTCAGACCTGTTTTTCTTGTGCCCCAAAATCTCTCCAGGAAGGGCCCTTCAGAAGGATTAGGACCATTTACACCAGGATTACACACCCTGTTGAGTGGAGTACGGGAGTCAGTCTTTATATCCATACATTTATTTCTTCATATAGCAGTTGCTTCAGTCTAATCTGTAACTTACAACAATATGCAATCATATTTGTAAGTCTTTCAGAAGTATAACCAAATGTGGAGGCCTTTTTACACCTGAGAGATACTGGAATTAAAGCAGGATTTTGTGGATTAATTAAGACTGCAGTGCTACAGTGAATCTTGCAAATAATTTAAATGAATGTAGAACAACTTCTTCCCTTCCCCTTCTCCCAACCCCTGTAGAAGATAGAAGAGAAAAATATGTTTAATTAAAAAGTAAGAAATAAGCAGTAAAGTTGAACATCTTAGAAAAAAAAGTGTAATTTATGAGGTTGACATCCAAGTTTAACAATTTCATATATGCAGTATTCTGTTACTTTTTCCGTTCATTGCCTAATTTTACCTGTTTTGGGATAAGCAGTAGCAGTGAGATTGCTCAGTCTCTGTACATGGATGCAGAGCATGGTTTCTTGTGCATAATCAAAGGTAGGAGTGGGAAGGTATATATGCTTCTAAATCCAGCTCTCTATATTTTTTCCTGTCTCCTTTGCAGTTAGAATTGTGTTTACCTTTCTGAATCCTCTGCAAGCTTATCCCACGATGAATGAGGGAAGGGCTTTTCCTTTTCAGAAAACTGCAATACCTGTCCATCCGACTGTGTTAAAATTAATGCTATTTAATACTTTTCTTTTTGACATATTTTACTGATGACATGCCATGGTTTTCAATATTGCTATTACACCACTAAGACATGAAAAGGGGTAAATATTTGTTCATGGGAAATCTGTGCTTAAAAAACAGAGCAAGTGATCAGTTGCCTCAATGTCTTACCTTACTGACATAGCTGTGTTTATAAAAAATAAAACTTTCTCATTGTACCTTGATCTTTAGGCAAATTATATTTTTCCTGATGCTTTTAAAGCCTAATTTGATTGGTTGTAATAGTCAAAAACAAGCTGGAGTTTTTTTAAATCTGTTTTAATGTTTGCAAATTTAAACTTGACACTTCATTTATAGCTGTCTCTTTAAAGAGTAAAATTGGAGATATGGCTCCCTCTATCTGTCCTGGGAATACCTGTGCTTTGTTCTTGTTGGAGTGCACCTGCAAATGATTATAGTAACAGCATGTTTATTGTCAACATGATGATACAAGATAAAAACATGTGGATAACTTCTTTTACAGGTCGGTAGTTGTTTTAAATTATGCTAACTGGAATTTTAAAAGAACAAAGAGTGAGTCATTTTCTTATCTGAAAATACTTCAATCAAGATACCTAATTCAAAAGACAGAAAAACAAACTTAGTAAGTTTCTCAAACATAACTTATTATTAGAATAAAATATATATGTATAAAAATTCTAGCTATTCTTTAGTGCTCATACAATTTTTGCAGGCATAAGTGGCAAGCGTACTTCATGTTTTTGTTGACTTTAAAAAAAAAATTTCTGTGCTGGTGGAAAAATCTGCATAAACAGTAAAACATTAGGGGGTAGGACAGATACTGGAATGAAAATAAATGACGCTATATAAATCACGTCTTAAAATTCATACATGCTGGAATACCTGAGTAGAAACTTAGGTTTCAGTGTACTCCGTTGTCATTTGTTCACATGCCACATTAGTTTGAGTCTGTGGATGTGATTCTGACAAAGCAAATGTAATCTGCTTTTCAGTTTTAGGTTGTCTGTGGTTTATATTTGCACTGAATGTATACTAGAGCTCAGAATAAGTCTCTACTAGGCTTATGATGTTATTAGCATTTTGTATTAGCTGTAATTATACTAATAACATTAACATAGCAACGTAACATTAACAAGGTTTTATCACAAGTTAGTAACGATGAAAAATAAATCTTGAAGCATCATGATACAACTTGTACGTGAAAATGTGTGGAAGCTTAGTGATAACTTAGTCATCAACAATTCAGGCTAGAAAAGCTATTTTGTTTCAAACTATATTTTAAGCTCATTTCTACACGCCTTTCCTGTATATTACATACTTTTCTCTTTTGAATCATAAGTAGTTTCAGGCTTAAGAACATCTCTCATAGACTTTGCAGAGAACTGAAATAAGAAGTATTGACAGTCCTGGCTGATAAGCATCTGAAAATGAAAGATATCATAAAAAACTGTTTTGTAATATAGTGCAAAACTTATATTCTGAAGAGTAATGACGCATGCATGCCTGTTAATACATGCGCAACCTGAGAGCCTAATCTTGCAACCTTTACTTAGGGGTACAGCTTTGTTATACTTTATTTCTAAAACGTCCCATTTCTCAAAGTTGTGATAGAAATGGGATTTGAAGTCTTGGTAGGCAATGAAAGCTGACAGAGAGAGCGGAGGTAAGTCCAGTGGGCTGGTAGGTGGGTCTCTGTGGAAGCAGAAAGGACTTGACGCTCTGCAAAACAGGGTCCACTGAGTACGGGGCAGTCCAGGCCAACTGTCTGGGCTCACACGATAGTCACTAAATGCGACAATGCTGAATTAACAAAGCTCTTGATGTAGAGGCAGGTCCACTGGTGTATATTACACTGCATTTCACAGTGGCTTAACAATGGTGGCAGTGGGTTTCAGAAGACTAAAGTTAGGAAAATAATTTAAAAAAATCCTTGGAATTGAAGCTGGTATATAATTTTCTACTGCCTCTCTTGGGGAGGGCAGGAGGGTGACAGAAAAATTATTTGAGAGGAAAGGGCGTTTAGTGTCTACTGTTGCTGCCCGTATTAAAGGTAATAAAAAGCTTCCATTGATTTAAAGAACATGGGCTCAAGACCTAAACTGCCCACATACTCTAGTTATCACTATTAATCAGTCTATTAAAAACTAGCAGGTGATGTGAAACTATAAAACAGTAGATTAATTAAATGAGCTTGGCAAATACCCTGTCATATAGTTGTACTGCCCTTAGTAGTATTATAAAACTAAAGTAATTAAGGGATGATCAGGGATGTGTCACAGTAGCCTTCGCACCAGGACCCTGCCAATTTTTCTTGTGTATGCCTTAAGTAAACACAGCAGTGTTGGGCTACAGCCTGCACACCTGGGCAGGAGCACCGCTGTAGCTGATCGTGTGATGACTGACACGTAGATTAAAATCTGAGCCTCCCCTGAAAATGTTACAATATCTTACTTTTTAGAGCACTGACTTGTTAGCTAATGCTTTATTAATAGAGCTCTAGTTATTTGGAAAACAACGCAGTACAAGCCGAGCATAGGGGGTGTTTTCTGGTTGCTGTTTGAATTTCATCACTTCCCCCCCTCCCCTCAGGGCAAGCTAGCTATTGTTCTTTTAAAATTAAGTGAGACTTCCCTGGAACGAGCAGCAGTCAACATTTTTCTCTGAGACAAAAAATAATTAATGAAATTAATTGCAGTGGCCATTAGATCCAATTATATCCCAATGGGAGCGCAGTCCTCCAAAAATACCACGTTTCCCAATAGTTCAGTAATTCAGCAACATATAGAAAATATTCTTTTGCAGTTTAGCCACCTCCATAGTTACAGTTGGCAAATATTTTACTCAGCCTATCCAAGTCATAGCAGAGTTTTCAGGATTCTGCTTCATTTGAGCATGCTTTTTGTAAAAAAAAAAAAAAAAAAAAAAAAAAAAAAAGTAGGGGACTAAGAAAAAAAAAAAAAAAAAAGTTACAAGGTACTTAGTTTTCCTGAGAAGGGCAATTGATTCTTTAAATATAGTCTTGTGCTAAGAAAACGGTGATATTTTTGCTTTTTTTCTTAGTTTTAACTTTGAGAAAATATAGATCTAATCACTTCTGCCATCATTTCTCCTTTGAATTCATTGTTTGCGTTAGGAGTAGAGAATTCATGTTGGCTACTGAATAGAGCTATTGGCTGCCATGTTCCCTCCTACACAGCGTGTCACATGAACTGGCCTAACTTGCAATCACTTCCTATAGCCTGCAGAATAACAGGCACTCCTCAGCATGCATTCACCTTTTGTTCCTCCTACTTTAATAACGAGGCTATAAAATACTTTTGCTTAAGTTAGGTTTGCTTTTCTTGAAGTGAAATCCACACTTGTAATTTTACTTATTTTTGCATATAAAAATCATGAAGTTTCCATGTTCAAGTCGCCGCATCAGATTCAGTGTTGACAACACTCATGACCTTTGTAATTAATGTTGTTTCAAGTTTTCCCATGGGCATGAAAGTCTCAGCTTTCCTGAAACATTAAAGTTGATTTCCAGCCTTCATGGCTGCAGAAGAAACCATGTGAATTGGAGCCCCTTATCTTTTCCATAAGTATGTACGATAACCAAATGTAAACTTTTTTTTTTGGGATAGCCATGTCATTTTTGGAGCCTTACTTCTGATTTTTTAACATTTTCTTCCCTTTCCCTTCTCCCCCTTTCCTCTGTTTGCCACTCTAGAAGGTGTGTGCGTACAGGACTGGCTCTGTACTTGTCACCTTGCTTGCATGCCGTCGTTCTTTTGTGGTACCAACCTATACCATCTCAATTACTATAGGACGCCGTTAATTAGCAGTTTACGAGGAATTGTTATGCAACCATGTAATGAAGTAAATGCATAGAACACAGCCGGGTATGCCATTACACACCTTGCTGCTGTGCAAATGTGTGTTCCCTGCATAGATTACTGCCTCTAGGCCATTTGAGATGCTCTTGGTTTTTCATTTATTCGCACAATTATCTGGCTTTTGTTGAGCACTGCCTGCTGAAAAGCTACAATTCTAGTTACTGTCTTAGGAGTACAATAGACAGGGATCAGATGTCTTTGTTTTTAAATTAATGCATAGAATTTGAGAACATAATATTTAGGCTTCTCCTAAATGTCTTCCAAACTGAAATCTGAGCCAAATTGTTTGTGTTAATTGTCATATATCTTTACTATCTATGAATCCCAGTCATGACACAGTTAAGAAAATGCGATGGCACTGGTTTGAAGTGGAAGAAAAGGTGCTTTGTTGCCTCTTCCTGCTTATGTGTGATTTATCAGCTAATGAGGTCATCTTCAACACACAAATTTTTGCACTCTGAAGCATAAAAGCCTCTCTTAAACTTGAACCTTTACAAATGGATCCTTAGAAGTATTTCTTACACTTTATATCCTGGTAAGGTGACAGATTGTTGAATTAAATTCATCAATGAAAATATTTATAAATACAGCTTTGTAAACGCAGTCTTTTCCCAATGAACAATTTCCTTAGTCTTGGTAGCCAGAGTCAACAGATTTCCAGAAGAGCTTCCTGAGCAATGGGAGGCACCCTGCCAGAACAAGATTGCCAGTGCTTCGAGGAGCTGGAGATTTGGGGTCCATAGGTTACTAGCTACTCATCCTGTCCCGAAAGCAATCCTGTGTTTCAAAGCAGTACGATGTTTGAATGTGGCTGGGTCTGGCTGTGGACTGTAGTCTGCAAGGTTTGTTCAGTGATACTAAGAGACTGAGGAATACCTCTAGCGGTACGCAGTATAATTGGTGATTGTGTAATTTAAAGTTGTCTTTGCTAATGATAAAGATGGAGAGTTATTATTGGAGAAGGAGAATCATTTTATCATTCTCAAAAAGAATACTACACGTGACTTCTTGGGCAGGTTAATTTGGAGGGGTGTATCTTCTGCAATGGGGAGAAGTTTTTAATTTGAAAGATAGACTCATAGAATAGTTTGGGCTGGAAGGGACCTCTAAAGGTCATCTAGTCCAACCCCCCTGCCGTGGGCAGGGACATCTTCAACTAGAGCAGGTTGCTCAGAGCCCTGTCCAACCTGACCTGGAATGTTTCCAGGGATGGGGCATCCACCACCTCTC
>NW_008796218.1:12265643-12301188 GCF_000699145.1 Aptenodytes forsteri | reverse complement strand
GTAGCCGAACCCCTGGCTGTGGCACCAGTCCCGTAACCATTTGTTGACTCGCCAGATTCGACTGGCCCTTTCAAACCCCTTCCCTTTGAGTGGGAGGATTGATGAGAAAACTACCTGCGCTCCAGAGTCCCTTACCGGGGCTCCCAGGGCTCTGTAGTCCTTCTTGACAGTCCTCGTTCTGCTCCTGGCTGTGTCACGGGTGCCCACGTGAAACAACAGCAGCAGATAATAGTCAGTGGATTGTACGAGGCTTGGTAGCCTCTTGGTGACATCCCTGATACGAGCCCCCAGTAAGCAGCACACCTCTCTAGAGAGTGCGTCAGTTCTTTGGGAATATCGCCTTCAGTGATTAAAGTCAAGATATAATTCAAATTGCCTGAGTCATGCTTCCATTTTTTCCCCAAACTATGCTACACTGATGGGCAGTTAGCAATTATATGGGGTCTGATCCAATGTTAAATCCAGCAGCTTGAAATGCTCTAAGGCTTTAAAGTATCGTTGTGAGAAAACTTGAGAAACGTTAGGATGTGTGACTAGTACCCGGCTGCTGTCTTTAATAATTATTAGCTCTATCTGGATTCACCGCAGCTACAGCTTCCTTTCCAAAATCCAAGGAGAAGGGAGTTGTAGCTGACTGCTTGCCTTGGCAGTGTGTGCCATAACAGCTTTTCATGGCAAGAAGGGGCAACAGCATAAAAATGTCATTTTCCTTATCCCAGCAAAATGTTAGGTGAGGTATGCAGGCATGAAGAGTTGTTAGATGCCTGAATGTTGCACGAAAAGCACATGATTTGCATCAAAAGGGAATTGGGACTTTGCTGTGGTTTCACTTAAAATAAAGAATTAGCTTAAATGCACATGATCTGTAATTACTTGATATGAATTTATTCTAATAACTGATTTAGTAAAACCTGTGCAGGTGACATGTTACTCCTGGAAATGAAAGCAGTTTAGTTAAACCAGAGCTATTAATCCTTGTTGAGCAAAATTTATTAGCTTGACAGTGTGTTAAAATGACTATGTTGCATTTGGGACAGAGCAACCGTGTCTGTCACACTATCCTTTTCTTGAACATACTAACCTGAGTTTGTAGCAGCTTGGGTTTTTATCCATGATATTCTACTTAATAGCATGTCAGTTGACTTGCAAGCATGTTAAACCGTCATTAAATGCCAATTCATGTTATATCTTTAACTGTTTTCTTTGATATGTCTGCGATTATCTTTTTATAGCAATTTGTTTTTACACTATCCTTTCTAGAATTATTTATAGTAGTATGTGATGAGCAGCAGTGGAGCACACAAGTAAAGCAATATTAAACTGATTCGGAAAAAAGTTGACAAGTACAGTTTTGGCAAATACTGTAGTTTGGTTTTTGTTTTGTTGGGTTTCTTTTTTGTCCAACGAGGTTAAAGACTGTTAGAAGCCTGTACTCTTTCATGGGAAATGGCAATGCAGCCAATCTCCAGCAGCATGCCAACAACTATTTGTCATTTCTTCTGAGTTTAATCTACTGGAGGATTCATCATCTGTGGCAGATGTCTGTAAATATACAGATCTATTGATCTAGGGCTCATTTTCTGCAGAAATGTAGCTGGCAAGGATGTTCATTTCTCCTCCATGCTGAATGTAAAACATGTTGCCTTATCTATCTAGAGAGAGAAAAAATGAAAGTTAAGGGGGGTTTGGTGCATTATTGAATAGCAGAGGTTAATAGGCTGGGAATGTATGCTTTCCTTATTACGCTTGCTTCTTTCCTATCATCTACACTCATCAATAAATAAATAAGTTAATTAAAAAGCTGTTTCTAAGGGACAAAGTACAGATTCTTAAGATCTATCAAAATCTCAGTAAATGATTTAGCCTCTGGCTTAAAAAAAAAATACATAAGGTTATGGATGGATGAAAGCCCTCGGCTTCGATGTTTTTTTTTTTTAACATTATAATGAGCCGCACAAGTTGCAATAATAAATGAAAAGTACGGCTCCCTGCCAAAAGTTTGGCCAGTGGGCCATGACAAGGCCCACTATGCAGAAAAGGTAAGATGAAAATCCTATTTACAAAAATGTCCAAAATTTCTTATATATGTTTGATCATAATCTTAATATTTTGGAAATGTTCCAAATGAGTATGAAAAAATATTCGGAATCTAATTAAATGCACATAGGAAATTCTGTCTGATGTTCAACCAGGAGTTTATGAAGTGTGAGTAAGTGTGTGTCCGCATTCAGAAATGAGCATATTATTTAATATTTTAATAAATTATTTAATGTATTTTACCATACACAGTTTTATCTTTACGACCTCTCTTTTCTGCGTTGCAGGCTGCCTGTGACTGCACTGCTCACCCGGGCGTCCTCTCGTTCTTCTCGTGTCACCGCCGACGTCCTTCGCTGACATAACTGTTGAGGGAGCTGCTATTCTGAGCTTTCTGCGACGGCTCAAGTTTCTGTGCACACAGGTGGACTGGTGCTAAGTGCTCCTCTCGTGAGGTTGATGTGGATTGTCTTCTGTGTTTGGAGAGCACGTGGTCAGAGACTGAATAATGCAGAAGGTGAGTTGTGCTTTAAGCTCAGAAACGTCTGGCACGTGCAGCTCTCCAGACCCCGTAGCAGCAGAGGGCTCTGCAAGGCAAGCCCAAGTAGGCAGGCAAGGTGGGGCACCAGCCCCCTGCTGTGTCCTCACCTGAAAGAGAAGGTGGAGAGCTTCGCTCGGTGAAGGGACGGCTTTGTGTTCCTTGAGAACAAACCAGCGTTCTTCTAGAAATAACTAATTCTGCCATTTTGCTTTCAAAATGCGAGTCAGGCTCCGGTGGATATTTTGTTCGTAGTTGTTCCTTACTTGAGTTATCTGCAGGGAAACAAAACAGAAAACTGTGTTGCAATCAACATGGGTCTTTGAAAGGGACTTGGGAAAAAGTCCTCATTTTTCTCTATCTCTGCACAAATTAATAAATGAAGTTAAATACTGATATTTCTAGGTGCATTTTTATTATATTCAGGGCCGTTTACAGCCAGAGGGATAGATAAGTAGGTGCTCATATTCAAGTATAGCCCAACACTGTGGGTGGCTTTAATGAAATAAACTTGCTGTCTGTATGTAGCTGGCTACAGTGATTCTTGCAAACCACAAAAATGCATTTTGTGAACAATAAATTAGAAAAGGGAAGAATGTTTATTTCTTAGCAAGCTTCACTCACCTAAGAATTAAAAATGCTTGAAAGCTTAAACTTATTTAAAATATTTTCAGATAAATGTTTTCGTTGGACATTCAGTTGGTCATTCAGGATGTTTGAGCCTATGCAATAAATTAAAAAGAGCTAATGTGAACAAATGTGGAGAAGTCGTCACTATTCCTTTCACAAGAGTCAACACATACTCATTAATAGAAGAGTTTAATTTTGCCTGCTTAGTGTCTTTAAAAAAAAAAAAGGCAGTAGCAGCCACAGAAGATAAGAGTGGGTGATTGGCTCCTATTATTTTTCTTTTTAATATGAACATGAGCCCTACAGCTTTGTGATTCAGTTTTATAATTTCCTTCCATTTAACCTAAGTGGCTGTTTTGGGAAAGATTCCTTTCCTTGAAGATTAGTTCACGGGCGGGTTTAATATGTTCTTGTAGAAATATATTATTGTTTTCATTTATAATCTTGGCAGAGAGCAAAGCACAACGTTTCATTAATTATATCTTATTTTCTTTATTTAAGCTTTTCTAAGACTTAACAATAACAGTGTTATCACCTGTTTCAGCAGTCTGCTTTCTGTAAAGTTCCAGGTATCCTTATTTAAATGAATGAAGTCTGTATTTAAAAATAGAGTTGTGGTTCCCCTGCCTATATAAACATATCCTTGTCTTCCCATTAATAACAATCCATCTGCTGTAGATATTTCCAGTAGACTGTAACGAGGCCCTTCCTCTTATCAAAAGGGAAGTGCAGTTCTCAAATTGAGAAAAAACCTATAGAAAGGCAAGCCATTGCTAAAAGTGGTACAGTTTATTCCATAGAGCTGAAGTGAGCAGAAAAGTTACGTAAATTGTCATGCTACGCGGGTCACTGGTTACTTGACATTACAAAAGACCTAAATTTGGAATACAGTATTGTAGAGAATCATGAAATTGGTATTAACTTGTGTATTGCTTAATATGAAAGCAAGTTTATTGCCAACCGGACTGCAGTGGTAGAGAGGGTAGGACGACAGCCGGGCAGGACTCGGGGTTCCGTTCCCAGCTCTGCGCCTGCCTCCCTAGCTGGCCGGTGGCAAGTCAATTAGACTGGGATGTTCTGGTATGAATGCTAAAAGTTAGGTGCCTAAATCCATATTTCATAAGTTGCTTGGCTTTGCAGAAATGCTGCACACCAAAGCTTCAACTAATCTGTAATAGCAAATATAGTCTTTTTGAATTCCCTCACCAGTGTGTGTTAGGGGGAAGAGGAGGCTTCTGTTTCACTTCATGTTCGTAATCAAATGATAGTCATAGTTTTTAGTCATTTCTGACCAGGAGAAAGTGGATCGTAAATATGTATAGATTTACATATTTATGTAGCTATTTATAAATATGTAAATACTTAACATCTTCTGAATGGCATGCATATAAAGAACTGACTGACAGCAAAGCTTTTATTAGTATAATTACAATATAGCTCCTGCTGTAAAATTGTCATTGCACCAGCGTAGTCTCAAAATGGGATCATAGTTCTAACTCGGTCTTTATTAGCATGCTACTTTGTCTATAAAATAAAACATTCACCACATTTCTAGTAAAATTCTGTTTTATGTGAGTATGAAATACCTTCTGTTGAGTGAAGTATCAATTAAGCAATGAATTGCGAACTCATGTAATTTGTTTGAAATGGTGCTAATTACCACTGTTAAGGTCTTTATTGATGCTGAAGTCTTTAGATGCACACTGACGGGATAAACACCTCATGTTACACAGATCAGCTTTCACATGGTAGTATCTTTCAGCTGCTGCTTACCGAGAGCCAAAGTATTTCTTCTCAAATTCTGTCTTTCCCCTATGTAAATCCTGTGCCTCTCTTCTCTTCATGTTACTGAGATAATGTACAGCCTGTTGGGAAGTACCTTACTCCTAATGAGACTATTACACCTCTTCAAAATGCTGACCATCGGAAAATGCAAAGCATTTTCAGTCAAAATGTGAAGGAAATAGTATAGCTTGTGTCTCTGAAAACAAGCATATCTTTTTCAGGTTTTAAGTAGAAGCAAAGAAAATTCTGCTTTTCTTTCTTTACCCCAAAATGAAAATACAGAAAAAAGTGAATGAGTTTTTGGCCATTTTTTCATCTCAGTTTTATTTTTCTTTAAAATTTGGACCAGCTCTGCTGGAACTCAGATCAAATTTCCATTTTACAGAGGTATTAATGACAGTACAAAGAGCGCTACGATGGGAAATGACTCCTGAAGGCTATGAATTTGTTTGTGTCAAATGTCTTGTACTGTAGAATTCTGGATGAGTTCCACACTTGTTCGTTTGCCTCAGCACAAAGTTTATATAGCTGCACTGTTTCAACAAAATTAATTACATGTATGCAGGCATATGTCTAGGTATGCATGCATACATATACATGTGTGTGTGTATATATACACACATAAAGAAATCATGCTTTATTAATTAGCATGACCATCCTTAGGGTATTTGAGAAAATAAGGCCTGTTACTTCAAGAGGAAGAAGGCAGGCTAATGAAGGGAAGTTCATACGTAGATAAGTTCAGTAGCTGGTGAATAGATCATACGTTTCCTACGTATGTCATCAAGATGCTAGTGTAAATAATGCAGTCTTACCCCTACCATTTATCACACATTTTCCGGTTACGTTTTCTTGTTCTGTATCTCACCAAAATCCCATCTTTGTATCCTACTGCCTTAGGCTACTAGTTATACAAATTCTCAGTTGAAAGCATAACCTGAAAGAGGGTCAAAAAACACATCGGGAAAAGCTCGTACAAAGGTGAAATATATTGGTGTAAGAGCCACTTCTCTAGGTTCAGTCGCCAGATGCCAGGTTGTAAACTCTCGAATGTGAACAATGATAATGGGCTGCACTTACTAATCCATTTATTACTGTCTTGCACCTGTACACATTGGACTACTAAGGATTTGGCTCACAAGTGACCATTGCAAAGAATTGTGATATTTGAATATAAATACTTGGAACATGGAAAGAGCAAAAGGGAAGAGAATTTGGGGTGGTTTGAAGGGGAAAAAAATGGAATAAATAGATTTTAAAATAAGGGTGAATTTAATGGAAAACTTTATGATAATGCACAGATTTTTCCAAAGAAAATGTGGAGGTGGCTTTGCCAGGATATTTAAAATCAGACTTGACGAAGAAATGACAACTATCATGTAAGGAATTATTCTGTACTGGCAGGGGAATGAACTGACAGAAGTCCATTTCTCATTTTAGGCCACTTGATTATGCGCGTGCTACTTAATGGAGTTCTGGTACTTACGTTTGATATATGAGTAGTTGGAGATGGAAAATGTTGGTAGAGGCACCTAGTTTTTTCCTGCTCTGTTCTGTTTTTCCCTGGCAATTATGATAACTGCCATACCCATTTTCTTCCCAGAAAGCCAAGGAGTATTTCCCATCTATGTTAATGTTTAATTAAAAACAACATAAGTTAATGTCAGTATTTCTGTTGCTGTGTGACGTGGCCATTGTTTGAAAGTCACGTATGAACAGGGATGTAGAGAAACAGATGGACTTCTGCAACTAAAATGACAGTTGAGATGGCAAATGATGTTACTGAACTCCAGTTTCTTTATCTGTGATGCTTTAGATGTGTTTCTTTTATCTTTGTGAGGGTGTTTTGCTTTATAAAGTGCTATTTTTGTAGTATATATAGCATAGCAGAAGTAACAAGGAGGCCCTAGTTGTTTTTGAATTCTCTCCTATAATGCATATCTCATATTTACATGTGAGTGATGCTGCAGAGAGACATTCTGGGCTGTAGCAAATTGCGAAAGAAAAGTTCCATGTTCTCCTCTCGAAAGACCCCGCTTCTTTTGGACCTGCAGAGAGCTGTTTGTCTAACGCTGCTGCTGAAGAGCACATTGAGTCACACATCACAAATGCGGGCTTTGTCCTCTCTTGGCTGACTTGGCTCGTATCAATTATTCTTTCCTCCTGTATTACTTAATGATACACCAACTCTTTCCACAAAGCGTGCATGACTCAAGGCTTCACCGTGCCGTTGCCCCTGAACTATTCTTCTCTTTCTGAATCACAGCTTGGAGGCTTGAAAGGGATTTATTAGGGGAGATGTTTGGGAAGACCGAATTGCATGGTATTTGTAATATTAGGTTCAATTCTTAAAATGGCAGTTTTGTTTGAACACCTTTGGTATCAATACATTGAAAGGTTAATCTGGAAAGTTTTAGCGATTCAGCTTAAAAAACACACCGAAGTTCAAAGTTTCTGTTGAACCTCTTGGAACCCCAAAATAAGTTTGAGAATTACGAGACCTTTTCCTCTTTATTTAATTTGAATGAGTCCAGAAACACTATGTATTAAGCCTTCCATTCATGATTTTGCAGCATTTCTAATTTAGAACCAATAAGTTTAAGCGAAATAAAGGAAGAGCTGGGTTTTTGAAGTGGTTTTTTTTTTATTTTATTTACAGAAGTTGAAAAAAAATAGTGGGAATTAAACACCCAAAAAATCCCCACATGCTCTTATCTTCATTTTTAGGTGTCTAAATAGCAGACTCTTTTCTGGAGTTTTGTTAGCTTTTGTTTTTATTCAATTAAGAAATAAATTTAGAAAGTAATTTAATGTGAATCACCAAGACTTTTAAATAAGAGATATGAAACTTGTATCAGCCTACATTGCTCATATGTTACAAACTATTTTCCTGCAGGTTCTTGTTGTCTTGTCCTAGAAAGATAGTTTTAATGGCTTAATGTAAGGAGAAGGAAAAAAAAAAAGGAAAGAAAACCAGCAATATTGGGAATTACTGTCACTTTAGACGCTGAACCCTTTAACAAAGGGGTTTGCAAAGAAGGATACTGATCAGTTTTTTTTATTTTATCCAGTGTGACTGTTGCTGTTAGGAGACTCAAAGCTTCAGGGTCTAAAAACAACATTAATGTTGCAACTTTAGAAATAAAATGCACACAGCCTCATTCTTCTATGTCTTTTTTTAAATTTTTCCAAATGACAGTACACACTTGTAATAAGGATTTGTTATGATTATTAAAATCAAAAGAGCATCTTGCATCTTTGCAAGGAACTGATAGAGTTAGCACTACATTGTATTTAAAGTAGACTTTAAAAGCCAAATTTTCCAGGTTTCCAAGTTTTGGCACCTGGCTTACTGTCAAGACCATCTCTGTAGCAACTCAGCTTTGATGTTTCAGGGTCAAACGCATGAGTAGACTATATTTTGGAAGCGAGAGTATGTCTGTGATGAGGCTGTACGTCACCTAGCTGCTGCCTTGTAACCTGCTTGTACTTGTCTCCACGGACAAGATGACCCAGTGTCCTTCCTAGACACTGTAGGCAGTTCGAAGTTGGAGTTGGCTATAAGAGCAATGTGACCACAGAGACATAAATCATTCTGGGTGTCCTCCAGACTACTTGCAGAACTAGTCAGCTGTAGTCTGGTGGTGATAAATGTATATAAATAGAGCATCCACCTGGAGAGTAATGAGGTATGTGGAACCTCTGGACATGATCCTCTTTGGCAGTATCGGGGGAAATTGTGTTTTAGCTATATTTTCTATGGCTGTTTCAGGAGGACTCCCTATGTGTCTGGTTAAACCATTTCACAGGTCAACTCAGCTGAAGGTGGCATCAACCTGTAGAATAATCTAATATCACCTGTCAGAGGAATACATCTGGAGTTGCTAGGGATCTCAGTTTAATCTGTTGGAAGCAGGTGCATAAGGCTGAAAGCTGAAGAGGTAAAGAAAATGGATGTGCCTAACTGCAAAATGTGTGCACTGTATGTTGAAAAAGCAAGACTGAAGTAGTCAAGTATGTAGTGACTAAAATCCTCTAGATGATGGAGAAAACGAAGTCTGATTATGACATGGATATTGAGAAGAAATCAGTCAAAGAGGAGAATAGGAGGAGAAAGGTGTGAAAAGGCTAGCAATAATCTGCACTGTTTGTACTTAACTTTTGTGTGAACAGTTACTTCATGCATTGCTTTGGCTGTTACTCCATGGGATAATCCATCCCTGATGGGATGCGAAAATATTGAGCCAGCAGTAGCTTTAAATCTGGATGTACCCAGAAGGCTGAGAACACTTGGTTGATTTGTGTTGCTCACATTCAGTAGAGTAAATTTATACTCTGTGATGGTATTTTGAAATCTTGGATCCTCTCAGATTTTTGGGACTCTGAATTGCCTTAAATAACTGGGACACAGGCATTCCTAAGACTCCAGAGAATAACCAGCCAAGGAGTAAAAATTAGTTCAGATGCACATCTAAGCTTCATTTAATTTTAATCTAAGCTTCTATGGAATTATTTAGTTATTTTTGGAATTTAAGACTTCTGTGTTTAAAAAAAAAAAGTGTTGGACAAAAATTCATTTTTTAAAATTTGAAACTCCAGTTTTGAGGGGTAAAAATAAAATGCTTGGGTTTCTTTATGTCAGTTACATTTCTAGTGTTTTTATTAACTTTTCTACTACTTCAAAAATTTTACACTGCTATACATAAGGAAAAGAGGGCAAAAATCTCACTATGGTTTCTGACAGATTCTGTCAATCATAGTAATAGGCCCAGAGTAGAGAAGCTCTTTCACAGGAGGCCTTATTCACACGTGGAGGGATGACTAAGTGTACAGCAAGATGCATAGACATGTAATATTACACTAAAAGAGAATATTCCACTTTTAATTCACCCCTTCAGTCAGATCTAGAGATATGCAGTTACTCAAGAGGCTGCTGTAGTGCATAAGAAAATTGAACCAACCATTCAGGAACTCTCCAGCCCTAGGCAAGGCTGAATCCAGGTAATGCCTTCACAAGCACATGCCTCATATGCCCAAAGAGGCTGAAAAATGATAGCTGTTTTTTAGAAAATTAATTTAAGTTACCTGTTTCTGGGTACACTGATGAGGAGCGGTGTCAGCATGGATTGAGGGCTGCTCAGCGTTACGGTCTCGCTGGCTGTACTAGAGCCTCGTAAGGAAAACTCTGAAGATAAAAAGGATATTCACAGGCTTCTGTGATGCTTTTAAAGAAGGCATCAACTGATTGTATTATACTAAGGACTGAGCACCACGTATGTTTGTGTAATCCTGCACCAGTGGATTGCCCAATTTTATATCATCCCCTGTCTCTGCTTAAGACCGACTCCTGTAGCAGAGTAGGAGCCTTGCTAATCAGAAATCACTTGCCTGTGTTTTGCTCATGACATCACTCAGTGTTTTGTGTTGTCTTACGTGGTGATGTTCTGTAGATGACAGGCACATGCTGTCCTCTGAGTGGTTTATACCTTTAGTCTGCTGCTAGACTCCTGAGAGCCTGGCTTCGTCCAGCCTCTCCGATGCAGTGTGCAGGACAAACACTGCAGCCTGGATCTTTCTCTGAACACTTTGCAGTTCTCCTCTTCACACGCTTTGGGGGACTAAACTGATCAGGTTCTTTTATTCTTTTTTTCTTTTTTATTTTCAGTTTTCAAAATGAGTGTCTTAAAGTGTTTGCTGATTTCTTTCCTATTATGTCACATTAATATTATTTCATTTATATGAAACGTGGCTAAACTGATTAATATGTCATGAAGCTGTTAACCTCTTTACAGGATTTGGAGCTCCTCAGGGAAAAGGTGTTATGCAAAGGCAAAGATATCTTCATAGTAATACTTTCATATGGCAGAATTTATTTTTAAATTTCAAAGTTAATGTTCACTGTGTCTTCATTAGGTCAAATCTTTTTTCTAACCAGTTCAGGGTTTTTCTACTCGCTTTTTATTTCCTTTTCAAATTATAATCAGTTTCATGTTGTCACACACCATTCTGCTGGACACATCCATATTTGTATGTCTGATAGTGTTGCAAAATATTGTTCTCAGTGTTTTGTAACTATGTATACATTTTCAGAAACTTTTACTGAAATTTATGCCATGTATTGGTATTGAGCTAATAGATTATATTTTCATAATTAAATTATTTTCTGTTTTCTTTTTGTATTATTTTCCATCTTGGCACGCCTAATTATTTTATGATTGATTTATGACATCAACAAATGCTGCATTTTCTTTTCAGGAATACTGTTCTTAAAGATTTTTTTTGAAAATTAGCAAATCTGTTTCTACTACCTGTGGAAAAATATTAAAAGCGAAACAATTTTAATAATTAAATTCACATGTCAGTGTTCAGCCTGAATATTCGCTTTTGTATTTTCTTCAAAAATTCAGGAATAAGGTTCCCGTGTGGTGAAGGCGTTGGAGCATTGCTCTGGAGAACTGAACTCCTTTTCAAGGCAGATTTTTCACTGCAGCATGGGGAAATTGTTTAATCTGTCTCCATCTCATTTTGCAGCCTGTGGAACTGAGCCTGTAAGAGTTTTACCTCTGTCTGTAAAATCAGTAATGGTTTGTTGAATAAGGAAAAAAAAAAAATCTACTCTGTCTTAGTAGAAGAGCTAGGAATCACTCAGTGAATATTAGACAGTGGGCTGGAAGAAAAGTAAAGGAACTACCCTTTTACACATAATGATTTCTGTGCTGATGAACACCCTAAAGTAAGCAGGAGCCTTCCGTTTGTCACAACCGTGCCGGCTTTGGCAGACAGGCAAATTGTCGTCATTTGTAATGCAAGATGCATGTGACACAGAAAGGCCTAAGTGCCAGTAAACATGGAATTTCATGTCATGTCAGTATTTTTTTCATTAATTTCATGTTAGCCCAAAATAGAGAGAATCTCTCAAAGGAGGATAAAATACGTAGTCTACTGTTGGTCTGATGTGGGTAGGTATCTCATGATTGGCTGCTGAATTAAACACTTTTCCTTTATGCAAGCCTGAAAACCAAAAAGATTAAATTCTCACAAAAAGAGATGTAAGCAGTATGAAAACATTATCCTAAGTCTAAACATACTGAAGGTGAAGTTTTTTCCAGGAATTCGTTCCAGGTGTGCAAAAGGTACCTTCTCATAGACAAGCTGTAAAAATGTACACACCTTACCATGGGGCTTCCTTCCCTGTTTGGTTATTAATCTTAGAACAAGCTGGGCTTAGGTGTTCGGTCTCCTTGTAAAAATTTACCTTGTCCAAAGTGGCATTTCATTTATACAGCTATTGGCAAGCAAACACGTACCATTCCGAAAGAATTCGTTAAATAGGGACATGTTAGTTTACAGGTTTAATCCATATGATATTTATTGGCTGTCATACAGGCAATGACAGGCAGCCAACACACTATTCAGTGGACTTTTCCACCCATCTGTTTATCCATCTGTTACTTGAAAAATAGATTGCTTTTTTCCCAAAAAAAGCATTGTTCTAGCAGGCCAGTGAGATAAAGATACGTTGATGTATAGAACTCTCTGTAACAGGACCATCTGAAACATCCAGCGGTAGTATCTTGATATGAAATAATAATAGTAACTGGTGTGCCTCTGATCCCCACACCAATATACTTGTTACTGTATCACTAGAATAAACTCATAATGGACAAGCTGAATTTACTATTTTGTGGGGGAGAGAAGGAAGAAGGTCGCTCTTTGACCATCTTCTCAAGGACTATGTTGCTCAGCATACCCTGGGTTGCTAAGATCAGAATGCTCTGGGGAAAAAAAATAATTCTGATTTTTAATCAGAACGGCGATGTTAATTTGTGCACTGTCTCACCAAAAGAGAGTCAAGTTATTAAATTTTGGTCAGGTGCTTAAAAACTTCATTATTGTTATGTAAGTTGGTTTTCTACTACAGATTTCTGAAACCTACAGTTTTAAATATTGCTATCTGATTGTTTAAAAATGTGTTATTCCTCAGTAACAAAAAATTGGGAATATGCTTTTGAGGGAAAAAGTAAAAAAAGCTCTAAACTTCATCACTTCGCATAGGTACCAGCTATACAAATAGATGCACATCAGTGATATCACTAGAAGCACAACTTTCAGGCACCTGTTGTGTTGGTGCAATTGTGTGTTGTCACAGAGTTATGTCCCTCATTTCTGGTGAGCCCTAGGAAATGTGCGTTAGAGTATATTCTTTACAGCCCGTGGACTGATGTGATTCACAGCATTCACACTGAAAATGCCTTAATAGCAGATTCAATATGATTTATTTTGACAACAAAATATGGACTCAATGACAACGTCTGGCAAAAATTTCTATGGGGAGATCTGGTTTCATTTTGGTAACATTTTTAGCCTAAGAGATGTATAAGTTGATAAATGTATTGATAAATAATTTCCAAAATATAAGTGCTAGGGCCTTTTGCTTAAAAATACAAAGCCCAAGAAAGTCCCACAGGCACTTCAGCTGATTCAAAGAAAGTTACAAATGACCCATGTGAGAATGCTGGAACATGTAAGATGGTCCCTTCTTCACCACAGTTATTGTGCTATCCCTCTGTAGAGGGAGGGAGAGGAACCTGCTGTTCCTTCAATTTAAGAATGTTTATCCAGTATATGCAACAATGGAGAACAATAAGGCAAAGCAGAGGAGAATCAAAGAACTATGGGCCAGGCTAATTCTTTTTTTTCTGCTTTTTCAGCATGTCTTTCCATTTAGAGTGGAGAGGTTTCAGCAACTGAAAAACGAAGATGACAACAAAGTAAGGATGTTGTTGTTGTTTTACTTGTCCATCAGGCAAGCAATGTACAAGTATGACTGTTTTTTGTAATTTAATTTAGTTGAAAGCATTAATAGCAATTTACCAAAGTGGATCAATTTTTAATATTTCCTAAGGGAGTTTATTCACAGATTTCACAATTATTTATAATTGTCCTGGTTTCAGCTGGGATAGAGTGAATTTCCTTCCTAGTAGCTGGCACAGTGCTGTGGTTTGGATTTAGGATGAGAATAATGTTGATAACACACCGATGTTTTAGTTGTTGCTGAGCAGTGCTTACACTAGTCAAGGACTTTTCAGCTTCCCATGCTCTACCGACTGAGAAGGCTGGAGGTGCACAAGAAGCTGGGAGGGGACACGGCCGGGACAGGTGACCCCAACTGGCCAAAGGGACATTCCATACCATGTGACGTCATGCTCAGTACAGAAACTGGGGAAAGCTGGCCGGGGGGGCCGCTGCTCAGGAACTGGCTGGGCATCGGTCGGGAGGTGGTGAGCAATTGCATTGTGCATAACTTGCTTTGTATATTATTATCATCATTATTATTATTATTTTATTTTATTTCAATTATTAAACTGTTTTTATCTCAACCCACGAGTTTTCTCACTTTCACTCTTCCGATTCTCTCCCCCATCCCACCAGGCGGGGGGTGGGGGAGTGAGCGAGCGGCTGGGTGGTGCTCAGTTGCTGACTGAGGTTAAACCACGATGATAATCTAGCTAGGACACAAAGGTGTACTGCAGGATTTCCCCCCGCCCCTTTCCCTCCTGGGGTAGCAGTAAGATTGTGTGCAGCTCATTGCACAATGGGACATTCTGTGAAGAGAGAACTTGAAAACCAGTTTTTAATCTGGAAAATACATCCTATTTTCTACAGTGCAGAAGAAATGCTATGAAAGAAAAATAGGAAGCAAGGAGAGAAAGAAATAGACAGCTTTTGTGTTCTAGTATTTGTCTGGGGTAGGTATGCTACGGGGAAAAAAAAAAAGGAACATCATTTACTAAAGGGCTATGGTGAAGATAATGTTCATTTTTGTAGAAAGTAATCAGTAAACACAAAATTTTAAAGTGTTGCAACCCTAGTCTTTACAAACTTGCTCCATGGGCATTCAAAATGGACATCGTGGTATGAATAGAATGAAATATACAAATCTGGAAAGTTTTTGGCAAACTCTAAGGAAAGACTTTCCTGGCATAAGTTTAAGTTTGTAAGCAAGTCTAAGTAATGTAAGGGAGTAACTTGGATGTTTTATCACTGAGAAGGAAAACTCCAAGAAATAACAATATGTATGCATAAGGAACATGAAGTAAAGTCACATGGCAGCTTACCAGAATTTTCTATACTAGTTCCCCATGCTGATATGCTTGATGTGCAATGCGTGCAAGGTAATTTAACCCACCTGACACAGGCAATTTCTAGCTCATTTGGGCAATAAGGCCTGAAAGTGTCAAAAAATCTCATGCTTACTCTGAGCCAAGACTGTCTAAAGAATAATTTATATGGCCATGCTCTGTAAATTATTATTCTAATTTCTTACACAACAAGTTGTCAAAATTTCCACCCTTCTGAGGATTTCTTGATTCTCAGAAATTACAAAGAAGATTGTAAGCAGGGAGGCATAATGCACTAGATGGCCCTTAAGTATTCTATGAAATGTGAAAGTATTTATTTCAATTGCTGCAGAGCAGAGTGAACCCCAGATGTGTTTGCATTCATTAAGGGCTCCTTCAGAAATACAGAATGAACTCACTATCTCCCTTCTTTGCCTGCATGCAAATTGACCTTAAAGAATATGTATGTGTGTACCACTTCATGCACACATAGCCTTTCTATAGCCAGGCTACTCTGAGGCTGAGTAAGCTCCGGTAAATATTCTTTAGTGGGTCTTGGCCAGCTTACTTCATGTCTATTAATTGCCTTTAGGGTACATTATGTAATTGTACTTCCTTGGATGTCCTCTACAGTAATTTCTAGGGGTAACTCAAAAAGTGGAGTCAAACTTTAATATTCATTCTTCTATGAATATAGCAATTTGATGATTATTAGCACAGAGAGAGCTTGATAGTAAGAAGGTGACTACTGTAAGCAGAAAGGGAAAGCTAGAAGATGTTTAAAGAGGAAGAAACGAAGTATAAAAGCCAAAATAACTATAAAGGGGAAAGAAAGATAAGAGCTTTCAAATATTTTGTGTGGAATCTGGATTCTTTTACCTATTATGTAGTAGTTACCCAAGTAATTTACCCATGTATCAACACTGAGCAACCCTGAGTACTTTCAAAAATTTTCTCCTTTTTTGCTGTGTAACGCTAGTACAGGTCAAAGCATAGATTATAGTCTGGAAAAGATTAAAAAGTCAGCAGCTAGGTGATAAATAACATAGACACTTAAAGGAAAACTTGTTACAAGTCTTCTGACCCACAGAATAGGTAGATTCCAGTATACTTTCTCATGAGTTTGCTCCTCCCCTGGGTACAGTGGAAATAATGGAACACTTAAGATGCTTATTTGTGGGGTAAGGTACTACTCAACGCATGAAAGGATGGCTCTAGGTCTGTATTATGTCTTTACATACTTCTGCTCATGTACTCTTATTCCCTTTTGGAAGATTTTTGTATTTGAATTTTAGATGATACTTTCTCTCAGCTTCATTGTCAACCTCTTATTTTTAACACAGTCTGTCAAACACCACTTAACACTATTTTGGTTTATATTTAATGCTTTCTTGGGGTCCTGACTTTGCTTAACTCTTTGTTATTCTTTCTTTTCCTTTTACTGATGGTAGGAAACTTTGAATTTAACAGTCTCCCTGTAGCTGAATTCTCTCCCACCTTCATAATTGTGGTCTGTGATCACAGAATTGAATTACTGTATCAGTGTGTATTACTATTCATATTTTAATCTCTCTCTCCTGGAAATGTGTATCTCTGTACATACGCTGTTATACAAAACGTTCCTTCAGATCTGACAGCACCGTACTGATTTTAGTGTATCTGGATCTGCTACTACTAGCCCAGAATGAAGACCTTCCAGTGCTTTCCTGCAGAAAATATAAAAATCTGAATCCTAGTAACTGCACAATTCCAATTTAACTTGCACCTCAAACATTCAGAACACCTGCAAACTAAGTGAGAACTATGTTTCTAGAGGAGAAAGCAATTTTCTTAGTCATATTTTTAAATGATCAGCAAGACATAGAGATTTAGACATTCACTTGGGAAGTAAATAACAAAATGTTAAATTTAATTCAGAGTCCTAGAGAAATACTGCCGAGACTGAAAAAAAATCCTTAGCATCCTGATACAAAGTTCAGACACTTTAATTGAGCTTTTCGTGCTCTGGACTGGGAAAGGTGGCAGACCAGAGAATGGGATATTCTCAACTAATGACCTCTTCTGCTGCCCAGGAAGGATTATGGAGAGCTCAGCAAAGCGCACTGTCTGGGAGAGTTCACTCTTCCAGGTGTCCTGCAGGATCTGCTTCTTTGCCTGGGTTGTCCACTTAGTTACAGGCATCACGATTGCTCTTCATTGTCTCCTCGTTGGTATTTTGCATCTGTACCCATTGATTTTATTGGCATATATATTGCAATAATTTTAAACAGCACTTTTTAAACTGGAGTAGTCTAAAAAAATGTCTGTAATTCCTCATTGTGCACCAGGTCAGAGAGGTCGCATAGCATTGCATAGCAGCTGGGGCATTGCTCCTTATGGGGATTTGTTTCCATCATGCTACCCAATACTAACATCCGCATTCATTTACAGGACCCTACCACATCAGATCCATGAAGTTCCATGGGTTGAAATGTGGGTAAATTGAGAGAGATGTCTCACAGTCAGTAAGGTACATAACTTAACCCTGGGATCATACTGTTAACTTCCACTGAAAAAGTATAAAATAAAACGTAATGAGATCCAAAAGTAAATGTCAGAGAAGTTCAAGCATGAAGGCTTTTAAAAGTCCAGGAAACAATCTTTCAGCTTGTCCTATGGTTGTTTTTCATCAGCCAACACCTGGATCTCCCTCAGCCCTAAACCTCTATGATATTAATAGTTGGCCTTTGCTCTCTAGTTGTTCATTTATTCCACCTGCTGTCTAAGAAAAATGCATACAAACCTTTATCTTATGTACTAGTCTTAAGGGAATTTCAGATGGGTGTTGGTAAAATTCAAGGAATCCACAAGAATTGTGTTAGGAAACCAATTATATTGTCACTGAGAGGTGAGTCGTTTTTCAGTTGCCAAATGAATTGCTGTTTAGGATTTAAACATGACTTTTCTGCTTCTCCTCAGTGATGGTAGTTTTGAGTAAAATGGACTAAGGAGAGATACAAAACTAGCTCCTTACTGCACAGACCAGCTTTATCTTAGAGATACGTTTCCAAAGCTATTTGTCTCCTAGTAGTGACATACCAGGACAAATCTTTGCATGTAGAATACCACTGTGTGAAATCTGGTGAGACAGATCTGATCTGCAAGGTAACGTGGATGCTAATTAATCATACAAATCGGTTCAGTCACTGCATGTATCTCTGATTTCTCACACATTCCAGGAGGGCAGAACAGCAGTAAAAGTAGGTCTACAGCCTGCTCTGGGACTAGGTACTTCTTTTTTCTCTCAGAAAAGAAATTACCTTGGCTTTTGCTACTGCCATGAGATTTCACAATCTCATGTCTAATTTTCTTAATTTAAAAAAAATGGTAAATTCTATTTGTTTTCTGGAATTATCCTTCAAATAAATATGGTACTTGGAATTATTTCGTTATTTGACTCTGGTTGTATTACTGATAGCAGAAGTAAGAGGGGAGAAGAAAAACCAATTGTATTCATTTTTGTCAGTTGGCTTGTTGGGTGGTTGTTACGTGAAGAGAGGAAAGAAAGGTGCTATGGAACAGAGGTTTCAACTTTATTGTGGCAGAACTGCATCCACTTAAAGTCATGATGATTCATTGTTTGTAAAAGATCTATTTTTAGTTGGCCTGAATTATATGGAGATTAAAGAGAATCATTAGCATAAAATTCCCCTTGAAGCTTCTGCAGTTGGTATAATACAAAAGACTTTGGTAAGATTTCTTCAGCCTAGATAACTTCGGAGAATCCCTAAGTGTGCACAAAAGGCAGATTGGTAACCATACAAAAGCTTTTGTGGGTCAGTGATCTATTCCTCTGAGCACAATGTAACTTTTCATACAGAATGCACTCCAAAACAGTGCTTTTTAGAAATAGCAGTGTCAGAAGAAAGAAACGGAGAGATAAGGAGGGGGAGTGATACATTTATAGCTGTAGAGAGAACACATATCTTTAGGAAAAGCATTGGTGTTTGGTTTTGCTGTTTGCTCTGCTCTCTCAGCGCAGAAGGAACATTCACTTCATTGCATCTATTTAGACTGTTGTTTCTTGTCACATAAAAATGCACACAGCTAGTTTGATTGCTACATGGTGTATGTAGATTGCAGCGGAGAGGAAGAGGACCAGCTACATTCAGTCACAGATTGTGTGAGCATCTCTCTCCATTTATCAGTGTGCCCTGGCAACAAAACTCTGAAGACATTTGTTAAAGTATTTAAGTTGCAACAAGTACGAAATATGATGAACATGGCAGAATATATAACTGTTACAAAGCACTTTTAACAAGTACAACTCACACATCATAATATATTGCATTTGTGTAAGGATCAATATTTGTCATCGTAGGCAAAAATGTCTTTGGTGGGGAAATCCAAAAGGTACTAACATTGTGTTTTGTTTCGAAGAAGAAAAGCTTAACAGCAAACTTTAGAAACCATGTATAAAACCATAAATAAATGTCCTCCATACTTAGCTGGACAACAAACCTGCAAACCTGTATTATATACATTCCCTTGATACAGTGAAATCTAATGTCTCAATCTATGTCATTGTATCTCAACTTGGCCTGTTGGCATACCAGTTAATCATTAAATGAAAGTTAAAACATGGTAACAACAGTTACTCCACAAAAATCATCTCTGAAATGTCTTTATCCTTTTGTCCTGAAAAGATACGTGCTTCATTCTAAGGTTCTTAAATAAAATACATTTGCTATTAGAGGACAGGAATAAAAATAAAAGTGAAATCAAACATCTATCAGGAGGAGTATGAGGGCATAAGTCTGAGTTTTCATTACAAAAGAGCTGAAATTCGTTGGAAATTTGTGTATGTGGAAAAAATACTTAGGCAAAGAATAAATCCATTGCAGTCATTCTCACTGTTACTGGAGAGACTGTTAATATGTCTTTTCACATTATGCAAAACCAGCAAACAAAAATAAGGGTCACAGCTTTAAGAAGAGTTGTTTGTAGTATCTGTTAGACTGAGCAAAATGTCACAATATGTAGTCTTCCGGAAGAAGCAGACCGACCATTAAATCTTGGATGAATAAAGCATGTTTTCAAACTGCTACAGATTTTTGTCGTTTTGGAATCGTTACAGCAGTGCTTGGGGTTGTGGCCATGATTATGTGAAGACAATCGGACAGTAAGTTTTAGTGGGACTAAAATTTGCCCCATGGTGCCAGAATGAAGGTCTGGTTTGAAAACTGCTTTATGCAAAGAAAGAGATCCACCATCTGCAAAACAGGTGGTAACCCACCAGGGGCAGGCACGTATGAAATCACGGCTCTTTATTTGGATTACCGTGAAAGGAAAAATGAAAGGATAAAAGGTGGAACAGCTGATTCAGAGGAGCAGCCTCCTGACCTTTTACTGGGGCTTTCATAAATGAAATTGTGGTTAGGCTATATGCTGGAATAATGGAGATCCCAAATGTTGAACATGTAATGTGGGCCTCACAGCCAGGTGCATGCCTGCTTGATGGGTTAAAAAATTCTCATTGGTGCTAAGATATGGCTTTGCATCATGTATTTATATCTTTTATATATGTGTGTGTGTGTATATATATATCATTTCTTTAGTGAAAGGAACTTACACTGTTACTATACTGAAGAAGCTGGTAGAGTTGCCGGTCAGTCCCCAGTGGCTCCATCGTGAAACCCAATGTTGTTGGTCTTTTTGGAGAACTTGGAACTGAAGAATGAGCTGGAACAACCTGCCCTGCTGTATCATCTCCGAGAATAACATAAGGCTGCCAACGGCACAACTGAAGTTGTTTCAGATCTTTCATGAGTTCCAGACTCAACAGAGAAGTCAATTTTAAAAGAAGTTAATAATATTTTTCATGCATATTTGTTTACTGCCATGTTAATGAGTGGAGACACATGTAGCCTTTTTACAAGAGCTTTTATCTGGGCCTCAAATAATTAGTGTATAGCTAGCATTGCACAAAGTAAGGTTTTATGGTTTATAGGCAGTGCCAAGATGTAATTTCTGTCCAACAGTAACAGGGAATATTTCCCAGCACTGAAACTTGATTGCCTGTGCTGTTTCTTGTCAGAATAGTCCTTGCCTCTTTTGTTTGGCCTGGTCAGACAGTGTTTTCCCCGATAGTGTCTTGGACACAAAGTAGCTGGCATGGGCCAGGGATCACTCCCAACTGACAGTGGGAAACAATCCATTTTTTAGATAAAAGGTAATTTAATTTTATAAAAGCAGAAAGACTTTTTCAGTGGCTGTGGGGACAGAGAACAAGCCCTGATAATGTTTAGTTTAGTTATAGAAAACTCTTGTATAAATCCCCTTTTTAAGCGGCATGAAATGCTCTCAGCACTTCCTAGGATTGGACAATTTTGTCAAATAGGGAATGCAAGTGTACTAGAATTGGTACCATTTACAAAGTGCAGAGCTGCAAAGTTTTCCTGACTGTACCATGAAAAAGTAAAATAAATTTAAAAAAATTAATATACTGAAATATAGTTGTATCAAATAGGGAGGGAAGATAAGTCATAAGAAGGAAGAAATGAGAAAATTGGTCCTCCTAGCTTGGAGAGAAAAACAAAGCTTTCAAAGGTGTTGAGGTTTCAACATGCGGCATTAGCTTGAGCATTCTGGGAGCCTCTGAAAAAAGCAGAGGAAAAAGGACTGAAAATTCTTTGGTCCTTTGTAATTTGGATAACCAGATCACAGCCACAGCCTGATGATTCATTAGGGGTGGGCTTTTTAACATCAAAAAATGTGAGATTAAGAAAGGATTTATGTGAGGTTGTTTCTGCATGGTGCAAGAAAGCAAAAACCGTTCCTACTTGGTAGACTTCATGTGTGGATGGTTTCACCAGGGCACCACTGACATGGGCTGCCTATGTCAGAAGATTAAAATGTGAACTCAATTCCTTATTTAAGTAGTTGGTTAAATAAGTGTGAGGTGGTATATGTGATTAGTTTCACAGAATCTCTCAGGATAGTTCAAGTGAGCTGTAAATACATAGTGTACATTAGTGATCTCCCAAGTGAACACCAAGCTGTCATTGTTGAGCAATAGAAGATTTTCACTGTACTGAGACAAATTTTACTACAAACTTTTGGTAGAATTTTTGTTGCAAGTAAGAGTGGGTGCTGCTTCTGAAGTTGTTGTTTGGACAGGTGTTTTAGAATGTCATTAATAACATTGCTAATATACAAGTAGTCATATTTCTTTTATGCCCAAGATGTTAAAATGCTTTTACAGAATTTTCAGGATTGCTGATCTCTCTAGTGTTCTGTACTTTCAATGTGATATATTGTTTACTGCTTCTTTGCAACATCATGTGGGCTCCCTTCCTAGTTTGAGTTACTTTAAAGCTATTCCAAAATCCTCAGATTTCTTTTGTTATGACTTAAAACACTTTCCATAGCTATGTTTTTAAAATGGAAGTAACATCTGGCTGGTGTGTTTAAAATCTGTCTGGAGCAGATAATGTAAAAATGACCTTGGCCCTGAATTTAAAAGGGGGGCGTGAAGCTGGCTGAACAGTATGCTAATAAGAACACAACTCGTTCTCTGTGTAAAGAGGGAAAACAACAACTTCTCAATGAAAAACTTTGAGGCTAGAGTTATTTGAATAATTTTTCTGAATGACGCAAGACTGAGCTCATGAGAGTCAGATCAAATCCAGCTGAAGAGCAGAAACAAGAGTCCAGCTGGGAATCCTGCTATTCAGTGACTCACAATAAAGACATTGATAAAATATGAACCTTCTGAAGTCCAGGTACTCCAGGGAAGGTAAAAACAATTTAAAATGAGACAAAGAATAAAAGAAATATTTCCAACTACTAAAGCCTGTTGCTGATAACAACAAAAGTTTGGTAATAGAATTTGTTGTAAATTTATATTTCATTGCTTTCATCATACATTTGAACTGGGAAGCTACTTATTTCTTGCATCTCATTGTCAGTGTGATTTATTTTGTTATATCTTACTGTTTTATTAAAAATTAACAGTCATCAGCTGGGAACAAAGTCACGAAGTTGTGAAGAACCTATCGATGCCAACTGAAATCCAAGGACAACTTGTTGCTGACTTCAGTAGACACTGAATCCTAAGATGGTAAGGGGGACACTGACTGTTTGCATCTCTGTTTTGCTTAAAAGTCATTCTTTCTTAGTGCTTCAGCTATAAGATACTAAAAAGTCATTCTTTCTTATTGCTGCAGCTATAAATTACTAAAACAATATTCTACTGATATTTTAAAATCTGTGTTTATCACTTCAGGTCTGTCTTATTTGCACATGGCTGAGCTGAATCATTTTTTTTTCAGTCTGATTTTACAACATGGAGAGAATAATTGTGGTAAATTCAAAATATTGGAACTACAGTGGTTATATTAATTTGTCAGTTAATTCACTAGGGCTTTACAGCAACATATAATTTTGCACACAAAGTTTAGTTCTAAGGTATAATATAAAATGGTCTTTTAATAATCCTCTATAAGGGTATAGTTGCCATTCTTTTTTCATGACAAAAGCCCTGTTCAAAAGAAACCTTGCAAAATGGATAGTTTTAACTTTCCAAATGCTAGATCCAATAGTGCACTTGTCCAAAGCACTGAATAACACAAATTCACAGGCAGTTGGGTGCAAAAGCCATAGAACTATGACATTCAATATGCAGAAAAGAAAGGCTGTATAGGACGTTAAGCCTGAGACATATTTAAAATGAGAAGAAATTTTTGTTACTTCCTGGTATTCTTGCTGAAAATAAGCAGCAATAAATCTTTTTTGATGCATAATTATAACAACTTCCCATGCCTTCCATGTCCCCCTGCACTGCACAACACCAGCATTACAGTTTGAGAAGTGTCCTGAACTCTGGTACTTAAGGTGCAGGATTAATGGAGCTAGCTCAAAGAAAGTGAAGGCTATGAGTAGGAATGTACTGCTCTAATCTTATAGTGTGTTCAAGGCAAGATTTGGAGAATGGAGACTTGCCTTTCTGTTTGTCCTTCCTCCTTCACAAGGGAACACAGAGCAATCCTGTGCTATGTGGTCGTCTTAGAGGCCACCACGACCACCTCGTGGGTCCAGTGAGTGAGACTGCAGTTCTCTTTTCTTCTTTCCAGGTGTTTCTAAGAGCATTCTTACTGCCTTGTTGTTACCTTGGTGTGGCAAAGACGTATTACCTGTGTACATTATTCTGGCTTTTTGGAGAAATGAATGACAGAAGTACCTCTGTACATACGGGGACTGAATGGGGGACTGCTAATCCTCTGTTTTTAAATGAATTATCACAGAATAAGAAAAGTATGCTGTTAACTTGAAGTGGTTTTATGGGTGAAATGGCTTGGGTTTCTCTTTTCTCTTCTTTTTCCCTGGAAAGCTCCTGGTCTTCTAGCTGCACACATACAGAGCATACAGGTACATTTCACTCTTATTAATTGTTTTGCTTTCCAGTGAAATTGGAAAATACCTTGTTATTTCAGCTCTTAACTCTATAGCTAATACACTATCTAAGTGTAAACAATGCTAACAGTATTTAATTTATGACTGAATTTTATATGACTGATAGGGAAGAGTTAAAGTTGTGTATCAAGAATTTGTTGTGTTCGTATAGAGAGTATTTTGTGTTGAATTACCAGAAGGCCTTCAAGCACTCTACAAAATTTTACTTTTCATAGGTCAGCCTTCAAACCAAGGTAGTCACAAAGGTCATTTAGGAAATCCCTTTGTAATGAAGCAACCAGTAGAGCTCTTATCCAGAGAGCAACACTGCTATGAGTCAATTCTGTATTTTCATGCTGAGGGAGAGAGGCAAGCAAGCTGCATTTGCTGCACAGAAGCATGCACAGCAATGGCAGGTCTTACCAAGGTGGGCCAGTGTCTTAACATCTATAAATCTTAAATCTAAAGTGGTTGCAAT
This sequence comes from Aptenodytes forsteri, assembly GCF_000699145.1. Lineage (NCBI taxonomy): Eukaryota > Metazoa > Chordata > Aves > Sphenisciformes > Spheniscidae > Aptenodytes > Aptenodytes forsteri. The sequence continues at coordinate 12,276,167 of NW_008796218.1, read as the reverse complement.
TTTTGTTGGTTGTATAATCAAATCCAAACAGTAGCTCCCTCAGGACAGTGTGCACTGCTGCAGAGTGCAGAGGCTTAGGGGGAAGAATGGCCATCCTTGGTTCTCCATCTTGTGTTTTCCAAGTCAGTTTGACTTTGTTGATTGATGGTTTTTTTTTCTTAAATCTAAGAACTGATTTATGTAGTGATAACTGACATAAGTAAAGCTTATTTACACAAAGATATGGCATAAAGACGTGAGTACAAGCCATGTGTATGATATAATGTTTGTATATGGTGTATAGAGTGAATAAAAACGATACGTAGGTAATTTTATTAAGGTAATTCTTAGAAGGAAACCTCTAGCTTTTAATGTTAGAGCAAAAATTCTATAATGATGTGATGAATTAAGGTCAGATTATTACTATTAAGGTAGCTGGCACTGCAGGTATGTCTAGCATAACACTAGACACTGAAGAGAAGTTTATTTCATAGCAGTTTTATTTTACTAGCTAATGCTTATGAGTATCATAGAATTTGCAATTACTTATGCTTAATGAAGAATGGTTTCAGACTGCCTAGCTGATTCCTCAATAATTTGCCTAGAAGATTACTGAAGATTTTTTTGTGTATTCCCAGGTATCAGCTTTTGGCAATGGATGGTTGTGTTGTCATTAATTTACATATAATTTGTGGTACTATGACAATCTACACTGTTGTCTATGTAAATTTTAGGAATAGAAATATACTTTGATGCAGTTGATTCACATTTTTGCTCATTTGGTACAGGTCTACCCTTTTTCTAAAACAGTGAATTAGTATTTCTAATGCACTTACTGTCCACAAAACTTTTGTTTTGAATGCAAAGACAAGTGGCGAGCTCAAAAAGTTATATTGAAATGGTGTTTGTGTGTTATTTTTAGAAAAGCTGTATAAGTAAAGCAAATTTATAGGCCACATTGCTGCTTGTAAAAAATTTGTGGTATGTATCTCTGTCAAATCCTAAACCCTTCAAATCCTATTTTATGACAGTAATAAATAAATGGTGTGATGAGTAACAGAATGTTGCTTCCTGCTTGCACAGAAGTGGCAGCCTATTGAAAGGCTCTCACATGGTGGCCAGAAGTTCATTCCTTTCCCTTGTCCTGCAGAGCTTTTCTGTGTAGTCTGTATGTGTTACTTTAAAGAAGCTGGAGTGAGACACTATATAATTTCTCTGCACTTCAGATGCTGTGAAATATTTGGAAATTTCAACACAATTCTTTACTCACTACTGACTCTAAAACAGCTCTGTGTGTGTGTGTTATTTTACTTAAAACAACAAAAATGAATCAACAGACTGCATTCTGGAGCAAAATAATGACTGGTTCCTTTTGTGGCAGGTCACTTCAAACCTTCATCAAATAAACACTCATTATTTGATGTTTTCTATACTTCGGTAGTTAGCCCAGGTTTTCTTGCCCTATGAGTTATTATTTCTTCAACTACTGCAGTTACCTTTCCATCAGGGAGCAGGGAATGCCTGTTTTCACCCTCACTGTAGTATATTATTTGGATACTCGTTGGAGACCTTTCTTCGGTGAATTCTTGATGTGCAAACCATTAAAGGCAGTTAATGGCCACTGCCTATTATCTGCGCATATAGCAAGTCAAGCTGTGCTGTGGTTCCAATTTCTAATTTGGTTATACAGCTTGAAGTCTATTAAGGATAGAAATGGTACCATCAAGTAATCAATATATTCATTTCAAACTGTGTAATTAATTGCACTTTAATTCTGTTTGATTATTGGACAACACTGTGTATATCTGGAGCTCTTTATATGACAAGGTATACAAGTTTTTTTCTGAATGTATTCTGAGGACAGATCTATTAAGTTTTTCTGCCTACTCACATTCTGGCTTTGCAAATTTCTATTTTTCAAGCCAGAAGCAAACCTACAGCTTGTATATAATAAACTTTTGCAGATTTATATCTACATTTTTAATGGGCCCAAAAGTTCATACACACTTTTTTGGCCATCTCTCTTTTTGTTCAGGGTTAAGCAAAAAATGCTGTCTTTACCAGGTTTGCATTCCACTTTGGTACTTTCTTTCTCACAACAAATCTCATCCTACTCGAGTTTAGTTCTATGTACACCTGTTACTGCTAGTCCTTTTGCAGTCCAACAATTGCAGGCAAGAATACAGATCAAGATGAAATCCCTCTACTGTATTTTACATAAGTATATTGTAAAATGATAGTGTGCATCTGAAGTCCAAGATCTCAGAAGAATCATTTGAGAAGGCAGTGAAAACAGACCACTGAAGCATGATGATATTAAAAAAAAAAAACCAAACAACAACAAAAAACTACCCCCAAACCCCGAATGTTTGAGCAAGAGAGGAATAGTTTCTCTGGAACTTGGGGAAGAATAAAGTAGGTCAGGATTTTTATTCCGGTTTGGTTAGTTATTTCCTCCCTCATATTTGCAGGGCAAGGGGATGGGGGTTATAGGCAAAGAGAAGAGAGGAAGATTGAAATAGACATTTTCTCCCAGGAGGGAGAGAACCGTGGTCAACCAACCACCAACAGCCTCTGCAGTTTGCCACCTGCCTGATCATCATTAGCTGACAGTACTGGCTTCAAAGTGGGACTTAGTGGTGAAGGGGGACTTGAAAGAAGCCTAGGAGGTTGTTTTCTGCAGGGAGGGCGGGTGTTCCTACTGCAAATTGTGGAAGAAAATACACAGTTGCTTGAGGGAAAGCAGATAAGCAGTTAACAGAAGCTGGTATCGCTGGGAAAATAGAGGTGAGCTGCCTTGGGAAGACCAGAGAAGAGCTGATTCTCCGAGTGAAGGGCTGGTGACAAGGCTGTTGATTCCTCTGGCTTTGCAAAAAAATCTTGCGGGCTGGATTGTGAAATACTGCTCTACCTTCCCTGGTCTGACTGAATCTACAAACATAACTAACTAATGTGTGTAACTAACTAACTGTGTCTTCTTCACATCTAAGAATAATTTTTGGAAGGTAGTGCAAATGTGGGAATTAGATTTATTTTGATGTTCAGAGATGTAACTATTGTTCAGAGATGTAACTGTTGTTTAGTAGTACAACTAATAGCCACACGTATATATACACGGCCACAGATAGACATAGAGGAGACTCGGTTGTTCTCTTCCCTGTATCCTGTCCAAATCCCTTGGTTCTGGTTGTTCACCACAGTTCCCATTCTTCTCTACACTCCTCCTCCATCAGCTGATAGGTTTAAAAAAATATTACCACCACTTCATCTTTCTCTGCCCTATCACCTGAGTTTTGCTGGATGCTGAAATAGCCCACCTATGTGCAGGTATTCTCTTTTGTTTATTTTCCTTCATTTGTATTACCATATATATTATGTTAGCATATAGACATTTTTATTTATAGAAGTGGAGTACTGGCAGTAAAGACTTCTAGATTCCTCAAAATAGATGTTTTCACTCTATAAAAGTAGACTTTAGAAACAGTAAAATGGTCGGAGATGGAAAGAGCCAGACATGTAACATGCTTAACTTAAGAACAAGTATGGGCGTGATTTTCATTTGTCATGCTGGGTCCTCTTTTTTGTGCTGCATTAAATGGCTGTATGCAACCTCTGCCATGAGATTCTTAATTAAGGACTTGTCTCTGCTTAGAGGTAAGACTTTGGAGCGCTACGATGTATATGGCAGAGAGGAATACTTGAAGGCCTTATTTAAGCTGATTTTTTTTCTCATCTGACATTTAGCCTTTTTTTCCACATGCCAAATGAAAAGTAACAGATGAATTGCAGCAGCAGCTAAACTTTAGAGACTGAAGCATGCTCAGTGTAGAAAGAATGTTGGGATTTCTTAGAAGGATTTTGTGTGTCCAAGTGAGCATGTCCAGGAGGAAAGTAGGAGACAGCTCCCAGATCTCAGTCCCTCAAAGCAAGCGTGAGCTTCAAAGCATACTGACTCCTCAAAATGGATGAAAATTTTCACCCTAGATTTACAGTGTGCACATATTATTTTCCTTTCTTCATGATCTGATTCCTGGAAATCGGAGTCACTTTTGCTTTCTGTTTGTTTGTGTGTTAATTGTCTGAAGAAGCATGTACTGAAGAACTTAGAGTCCAGGCTGAAGTTAAGCTGTATTTGGAAGAATGATTGTAGTGAAAAAACTTAGTACCAGCTGTGCTATTAAACTTAAACAGCTTAAACTACTGCAAGTTTAAGTCAGTCTTTATAATGTTGGCAGGCATAGTTGTAAAAATAATTCTATTTTCACATCTGGATCTCTAATGCTGAAATTACAAAAGCTACAGAAAATGTATTTCTCAGTTCCAAAGTTTGGTGTCTATTCAGGATTAAATACTGCATTTTTTTTTTCTTCCCAGAAAAATTTGCTGGATAGTGTGTTACCCTGATGGCCCTTAAATGTCTAGGATGATCTAAAGGGGAAATGCTAAGATAAAAATCATTAAAATGTGATTTGTATCCATGTTGACATTAGGTTTTTTACCTTGTAAACAGCTCCATGCAGTCACAGCGTCAGTTCCAGAGATCAAACACTCTGATAACGGCTATAAGAAAGATGGTCAGATTAATTTCTTATCAAACTGAGTTGATTCAGATAAGGAATGGAAACCATCGGATGTATTTTACAGATCGAAGCTAATTCTCCATTGACACACATGCACTTGAGTAGGCGCATCTGTGTGACAGCTAAATTATAGGAGTGCTTTACACACACATTATCTTGTCACAACATGAGAACATCCTACTGTGCTAAAATACCTCTTCCAGAAGAAACATGTAATTTCCCCATATTGTTGGGGAGGATGCTAAACAGCTCCTTTCTTTTTACATATCTTTTGTTTTCACCTTCTACAGGCATGAGATGAACAAAGTTTTTTTCAAAAAACTGAAAACTATTCATTTGATTTTATCTGTCCCTTTATCCTCTTCACCTTCTGTCTAATGAAATGTGTTGGTAGCTGTGTCTATGGCTGGATGGAAAATGCTGAAGGAAATCAGTGATTTCATTTTAGAGTTTAGTTGCTTATTTAAAGGGAATTATTATAGGGTTTTTTTTCCCTTTTATGTATTAGGGAAAGTGAATACTTTTGGTTTGTGCTACCGGAATGAAAATTGTGTTTGTATGTTTGGGAAAACTGCATGAATATTTGGCAACAGCTTTGTGGCACAACTTTCACATTCCCTAACAGTTGATACTGTCCAGTTTGAGACTAGGGTTAGGTCAATACAGGCTTTTGAAAACTTAATCTTTACTAAACCAAGGTGCTATAAATTGAGCTCAACTTCTCCCAGCTTCTTGTAAGACAGTTCAATATATTGGGCCTAGACTTGTAAGAGGGCGCTGTTAGCAACTGAACTGAGGCTGGGGCTGTTTGTGTCTGGGCTTTTTTGGTTTTCAGTCCATTACAAAGAAAAAAGACAATTGCAAAACTATAATAATTCAGTTCAACATTTAGCTCTTGAAACAGTTTCCCTGTTCTGTGGTGCTTATCCCAGGCTTCTGGTTCTGAAGACAAAAAAAATGTTTAAAATAAGATTTCTCTTCAACAGCTGCATGCCCCTATAGGTAAATACGCTCTTCACTGATAACAAAACTTAAAAAAACCCAAAACATTTTGCTCATTTTTTAATGGATATGTTCTTTTTAAACAGCATCCTTTCGTTCCTCTGTCTCCTTCTGATTTGAAGTCCTTGACACACATATTGCCACCTAAAAAATGCTGTTAACTGCTCATTGAAAGTCTTTTGCCGTGTGTGACACGTACTGACCTGTGGGCTGGTTTGCTGAGGTGCTGTCCCCCTCCTTGCACGGCTGTGTGCCCTGGTCACGCACCGACTCCTGCAGGTGTGTGTCAGGATCTTGCCCTCTCTATATTTCTGTTGCTGCTAAAACCAAGGCAAAGGAATTGTAAACAGTCATTTAACTTTTGCAATTATTTTAGTTCCGCCTTATTTGTTTACTTATGCTCATTTTCTGTAATTCTGGGGAATACTCCATCGCAAACACAGTGGTTGTAGAGCATGCGATGTGGGGTGAAGGTGAGTGACTGCCTGTGTGTTAGCCTCTGCGCTCCAGACCCAGCTCGCAGTTAGGCCTAGTTCGGCAGGGGGATCAAAAGAGGCAGCCCGCCGCCCCAAACAAAACCCAGCAGCCTGAGAGCCGCAAGACAGTGGATGGTGCCTGGGGACGTGGCAGGGAATGCTGGTGCCGCCGGGCCCATTGCTTGAGCAGGACCCAGCGCTGAGGGGCGGCTGGCTGGGCGCCATCTTTGTGCGGCCTCGCCGCCCGGCACTGGCAGCACACGGGGAAGTTCAGTGCCACTGCTGCTGAGGAGGGTTTGTCCTGAGGAACTGGTACAGCACTTCGGTGGTAACATTGTAAGAGTAATTCAAAGTACTATTTCTTAATTTTTTTAAAATTATTATTATTATTATATTTTTTTCTTTTTTTTTTTTCTTTGGAAAGGCTTATCGCTGTGTGGAGCAGTGAACATGCACCATGACAGACGTGTTAAGGGTAAATTACTTTCCCTAGATATTTAACAGTTTAGCACCCACCTTTCCATTTATTGGTTACTAATATCAACATTTTATACATCTGTCTCATCAGTGGTACTGATTTTAGAAGCTTTCCTCCAGGTTTATTTTAGTTTGTAGCATTACTGGTCTTTCCAGAAGAGCTCCCTTGCGCTCAAAGTGTTGTCAGTGCTGCCCAGGGTTTGCCCTGGGCTTCTAGCATTTACACACCCAGGCAGGCCCCTGATAAATAAAAGTGACTAAAGGAGAAGTGTAGGTTTCAGAAGTAGCTGGAATACCCCAATTTTCCCTGTTTTCGATGTGTCCTGTGAGAGGCGGGTGGGCATCATGCGCCGGCCAGGGCTCTGTGCACTGAGAGACTGGTATGCCTGCTGAAGGTGGCTTCACCTGAAACGCCTGTGTGACTTCCATGTGTGTAAAGTGGTTTTAGAGGGGGCCTGATTTTTAATGCTGACTAAAACGACACCACACAAAAGTATATGAGATATCAAGTTTCTTTATATTCTTTATATAAACAGGGCAATGTTTTCTGCTTTCATATATCATGCTTTGACTTATTATTATGTGAAAAATGAACATGAGAGAAGTATCTTTTATTTCTCAGTTTACCAAAGCCGCTATTTTATAGAATTTCATGGTAATTTTCAGTTAGAGGACGAGACAGATCTCTACCATCCTCTCCGTCTCAACACCACTAGCATTTTCTGTGCCTATTCACCTGTCATTAAGCTCACACATCCTGAATCTCTCACATGGTTGCCATGGAAAGAATTGTGATCCCATAACTGAATATATTCTGTGTAAGAACTACTTGAACATAGATCTGGTACTATTCCAGTAAAGTGGAGAAAAACGTGAAGGAATGGAAGCGAATATTGTAAAAATGAATGTGTATTTCCTATTTAATATTTACATATATTCAAGATGTTTGTATTGTAATATTACATCATGTCTTGTGCATACTCTGAAATATTGATTATCCAGTCTGAAACAGTAAAACATAACACTGCACTTTTGCTAAGAATTTTGAATTACAAGTTAATTGAATAGAGCTAGGGTGGTACATTCTCCACAAAATTGGCATTCCACTGTGCCAAAAAGGAATGTATTTTCTTTTTCATAAGGCAGGACACACCAATATTATTAAAGGAAAGAGTTGTTATTATGTATTATGTTATTATGTAACAGAATAGTACACAAATGTGTTGAGTTATGAATGCGAAAAAGGTGACACAATTTTGAATTTTTTATGGCCTGATGTTTTCACCATTTTCTGATGAGAAAGGTCATTAACTTGTTACCATATATCAAATTTGTAATAGAATCAGAAAAAGTAATTTGCTTTATCTATCATATTAGTGTCATAAGATAATTGATTCACATGAAGGCTGATATTTGGCAAATACTTTCCTCAGGACCTCTGTAAAAATGTCCTTTTTTTTTTTTTCCTTAAGTAGACTATCAGTGTTCAGTTGAATACATTTAATGATGCTGTGCTCCATATCCCTATTTGTGCCCTATATAAACACGTTTTTATAGTTTACCACACGGCATGTGCTTATGCTAGTGGTTATGTGCCTGGAATCCTGCTGTGAAATGACAATTCACGGACAGCCACCATGAAGCAGCAGGCTTGACTTCAAAGGAAAGGTGTCTTTACTGTTTGCATACCAAGCTAGTGGGCACTCAGGAACCTGAATAAAGACAAGGTTTTTGCTTTCTTTTCTTCTTTTTTTCTTTTTTTCTTTTTACCTTGCTTTCCTTCTCAATACAGTATTTTCTGTGGATCAGCTCTTTTAGTATTGTTGTTTACAACCACAGCATCACTGTGTCTTTCAGAGGAAACTGGTGGACAAGATGGAGATTCGTGGGGCCTTATCCTTGGCATCTAATGAAAGTTCTGCCTTTCTGTCTGGAAATTTAGAGAGCTGGGAGAGGTGAACATTGAGATTAAGGGAGAAAGAATGTGTTTATGGTAGAGTACTGTAAGTGGCTTAGTTCCAGTACTGGTGTAAAACCTTAAATGAATACAAAATAAACCCATGGTGCTATTATCTTGGCCATGATTTGACTATTGGATCAAGATTAAAGAATGTTCACACGTTGCTGAGCTGTTAAGTTCGGTATTGCTATTTAAGTAACTCTTCAGTTTACTCCCACACAAGCTTGTAGTCAAAGGTCTCTGCAAAGCATTTGATGGTAGAATTGGGAAACCATGAGTGTTCTCATCTGTTTGTATCTTTGTAAGAGGAATATCAGGAAACAAACAAATATTGTGACTGTGAAGTCCTTAATTTTAAGCATTTTGAGTTTGACTCTTCTGGATATAAAGCAATCCTAATGTGCCAGTGCCATTCCTGTACTTTATCTATTGTTAAAGATATATTCTGTCGTGGTTAATTTTGGCTGTGAGCTTTGAGAAGTGAGAACCATGCGTCAATAATTAAAGGCACCATCACAGCTGAAGCTTCAGTTAGTTATCTTTACTTCCATCTTGGCATCCCATGAGTCAAGAAAAGCAATGACAACAGTAAGAAGGAGATTATTTTTAGAAATGTCTCAAGTAGAATGCACAAATGTTAAAATATAGATTGACTTTCTTTACTACTACAAAGTCTATTTTTGTCATTTCAGTATTTTCTTTATTAGTCACTCTTATCCTGTGACGTAAATGCCCCTTGCTAGAATTCTGTGTTAGGGAAGCACTGAGTCTTGGTTTTAGTGGGTTTGGCTAAGGCTATTCTTCATGTGATCAGAATCAGCGCTGCCTACAATAGAGTAGTGAGTGCTAGCCAAAAAACTCCTGAGTTTGTACCCAAGTTTGCCAGTGATACATGGAGTGACCTTGTAAAGGAGATGATATTCCCTTTCCTTATCTTGGTTTTCCATCTGTGACATGAGAATAATAATTCTGACCTACTGAAGAAAAGCTCATTAAAGCCATATATGCATTAACGATTGAGGTTTGAACCTCACTTTGGTGGTGTGTAATGCAATATGCCTAGTGAATGTTGTTGACATACTTTCTTTAAGACTGTTAGTTCAGTATGAATACAGGCAGAAGAGGGCTTTGAACAGAAGACAGTTCCTTCTTTGAAGTGAACGTGCATACACTATGTGCTGAGACAGGGGCGTATTGTTCTACTTTACACATGAGTTACTCAGGCTCTGCATCTAGGGTTACACAGGAGAGTAAGACAGAACCAAGGACCTAACTAAACATTCAACAGCTTATCAAGAAAATAATCTTCTATATCTGGCTTCTGTTTGTACTCATTTGGGCACATCCTGCTCATCTAGTGATAAGAACTATTTGAATTAAGAGAAAAAAGAAGAATGAAACTCTTGGCAAAGACCCCACTGGGCAATACATTTCATAGTTTTTCAGGACAAGTATACTTCACTGGCTAAGTAACGTCTCTTCTGACATCTGAAAATGTATCTGAAAAGCTAAAGCTTAAAATTATGAGGGAGCTAGACCCATCTCTAGATATAAATTCTACCTCAGTGTATCACACAAAAATGTTATGGTAACAGGTAGAAATAGACTGGAGACAGTGCTTGCTCTGCTGGGTTTGTGACAGAACTGTTTGTGAAGCAACAGTAATTAGATACGCGATTCTGATACAGGCCCTAACATAGCAAGTGAGCTATGTTAGGCTCACAGCTCACAGCTGGTAAGTGAGCCTACCAGGGGAGGTGCCTCGCTCGACCTGCTGTTTACAGACAGAGAAGGACTGGTGGGAAATGTGGTGGTCGGAGGCCGTCTTGGGCTTAGTGACCATGAACTGATAGAATTCTCAATTCTTGGTGAAGTAAGGAGGGGGGCCAGCAAAACCGCAACCATGGACTTCCAGAGGGCAGACTTTGGCCTGTTCAGGACACTGGTTGAGAGAGTCCCTTGGGAGACAGTCCTGAAGGGCAAAGGGGTCCAGGAAGGCTGGACGTTCTTCAAGAAGGAAGTCTTAAAGGCGCAGGAGCAGGCTGTCCCC
>NW_008796218.1:12247480-12263795 GCF_000699145.1 Aptenodytes forsteri | reverse complement strand
TAACAGTTGGACTCCATGATCTTAGAGGTCTTTTCCAACCTTCATGATTCTATGATACTAAGTGCACACACCTTTTGGGATTGCAAACAGGCCTGCTGAAATGTACTACACTTCAAAAATACTTCCCCTACCTCTCATTAACATTTACGTCAAAAGTATTTCTAAAACTTAAGAGTGACCAAAGGAAATAGATTGCTTTGAGGTGACTAGGGGATCAATATTTAGGCAGTGCACCGTTTATACAGAGCAAAAGTAAAGCAGGTAGTTACAATCCAAACCTCCTGTGCAACATCCAATTTCAGCTGGCTTGAAATTGCTGGTGATTCCCACAAACAGAAAGAGTTTGAAATCTCCTAGAAACCTCATAGTATTTCACATTTAGTCATAGAGAATAACTTTTGCAAAGGTTTTTGTCCAAGATTTATTCTTGGATGTAACATGACTTTCCTTAAGCCACCTTCCATTTTTCATCTTTAAGTAGCCATTACACTAAGCTTTCATAGAATGAAATTACATGTTACATTTTTTCTGATAAATGTTTATGCTAGAGTGCCATTTTAAAAATAATTACCTAAGCATTGATTTATCCATTTTCGTGGCACTACACATTTCAGTCCATCTGAATGCATTTGCTTATTTCTTCTATGGTAATTCATAGTAAATAGGTCAATTTTATCATATGTTAGGTATTCATCCTGTAGATAGATAATTGTTCATTTCTCTATGAACTTTCTGACCAATATGTGTGTAAATGTATACAGAAAATGAAGCAAAACACTTTCTTATAATAACTTAGCATGCAATGAGTTTGTCTAAGTGAGAGTTTCTCCAGTAAGAGATATTTGTCAGTATAAAAGTAGTAAGCATTCATTAAAAAATGTTTGATTTCTTCCAAAATGTTCTCTATGCCTTTAAGTACATATAAAATATAATCGTTTATGAAACAGCAACCCAAACCTTGTGGAAGTTGATGAGAAATATATTGAGACCTCCAGGGACCTGATCCTCTAAATAATTATGCACATGAATAACATTATGTTTGAAAAGATTGCAGTTGATTTTAAATGCGTGTGTTAGGGTAAGGCTAAAAACATAAATGTGATGCAAATGTGCAAAGATCATGATATGTCATGGTAAGAACATGACTTGTCTCAAGTATGCTCTCCAGCTGATGAACCTGCTTGTGGAACGTGGACAAGAGTGAAATCCCAGATTAGAACAACCAAAACCTTGGAAACTTTCTATAACATGTCCAGCAAAGTCAGATAATCAGCTTTCCAAAGGAAATTTTAGTAGACTTAGTGCCAAGTCTATCAACAATATCTCTGAAGGTGGTAAAGATGAGCAGTCACTTGCTGGCATGTGGCACCCCCTGTGTAAGACATGCACCATAGAATGTTTTTTTAATGTATTTGTGGTTAATAAGAGAAACTTCTGTTAATCCTTTGAGTAATTTATAGTCTTTTTGCTGACCTTTTACAGTGTGTTAAACACCATTTATGGTGTGTACAATGCCTACCATAACAGGATTTTGTGGCAACTGGGGCCTTGGGTTATACTGTGACACCACTAGTCAGCGATACTAGTAAGTGTTTGTACATAATACTTGGTTACTGGAAAACGTCCTAAAGGACAATATCGGAAGCACCCGTAATTTTGGTTCTAGAAACAGCAAACCAGAGAAAAAGCAAAGAAATGAAAGTGGGAGTACGTCAAGTTTATATATAAAGTAGTGAACCAAAATGAGATAAATGCTTTTACCTGAAGTCAATGGAAATGAAGTGACTGACTTAGGGACACTCGAAAATTTTGTGGCATACCTGGGAAATGACTGAAGGTCTCCGGAATCTTCATTCAGTAGCTTCACTTTGAGGTAATACTCTCCAGTGTACGCTTTCTTAAGCTTATTAGCAAGAGGGGTAGAGAAGTACAGAGAAAGCATGTAGAGAGTTTTAACCTTCTGTTTCTACCCTAATTATCCAGAATTCAATTTTTTAAAGTGAGTTTTGGTGACTGGAATAATTTGCCATATTCTTTCTTGGATTTGTGGCACAGTCACAGAAGCTCAGTGTACCCACTGGTCTTCTCAGTGTCTGGTCTTGTACTATGTGAAGATGCACAGTGCTTCCAAAATAGATACAACCTTTCTTAATACACACTTTCAATGGCAACGATGGCTTCCTCCTAATCAAAGCTGGCTGAACCTGTTTTTATGATGTGTCCTAATGGAAAGTACCTAATTTTCTTGATTTACCAAATGACCAAAGAAAGTGTCTGCCCACTGCTTTTGTGTCTAAAGCTAGTTGCTCCTAAACATATACATTTGAACTATAATTCCTCTTCCTAAACTAATGATAATATAAGGTCTCATTTAACCACTATTTATTATTTGAAAAAAGGATGACAGCCACTGAAAACAGTGTTAGGCCTTTCCCCTTTGTATTTAGATGGGTGATTTAGACATCAGATTTTAATCTTATAAGGCTTCATTTTAAATTTTTTTAATTGTTCTTTTTTAACTTTTTTTGTTACTTAAAAATCTGTTCTGCCACTGGCTAGCTTAATTTTTATCTTTTTTGGACTTCCTGTTGGAGAACATTTGCATTTGAAAGTTTTTTTCTGGGCCTTGTTCTGGAGATTATTGTGAGGAAGTTTGGGTGTGGGGGAGGTTTTACTAATTATGAATTCCTCTCTCCTGTTACAGCTTTCAAAGAGCACTGTGAAGTAATTTGATGAAAGTTCAATGTAGTGAAGACCATGGGAACATCAAATTTCATAGTCTTCATCTGACACTAATATAATATTTAAACATTTTCCTTAAAATGTGGCAGCTGTCATTAAACCTCATATATAATTACACAGTATATGCTATATTTTATATATGTCTAGATTAAAACAAACATAAAAGTTGATTTAGTGTGAATATGAGATTTGGTCCTTTTGTCACTTATCCCCGCACCACTTTAATGTTATATTTATATAGGTCTATTGATCTCAGTGAATTTACACTAGAGCTTAGTGCTCCATACTATAATCAATGTCGCAGAGACCGGGAGTAGAGAAGCTGGAGCTTTCATGTCACACAAATCCACAGGTATAATATCTAGAGTGAGCTGAATTTTGGAGATGTCCTTTGTATCCCACCAACACAAAGACTTTCCTATCAGGCAAAAAGGATCTTCTTAGGGGAAAAAGTGGGGGGAGGGGAAGGCTCTGCAGAGTGGTTATTTTTTGCTGTCTGTATGATCTCTGCTCTTTTCTGGAATTATACTTTGCTGTGCTAGAGAAACAGAATTTTGTAGTTCACTTAGGCAGTACAAATTTGGAAGAACTGAGGTAGTCAGTAATAGTCTTTTCCCCTTGAAGTCATGATCTTTTGAGACTAAGATTCCGTCATGCTGTAGGCTGAATGTGGATTGGGAGTAGGCTGTATTTCCTTATCGTTGCTCACACTGTACAAAACCTAGCCTAGAGAGCATTCCAGGTGACTGCAGTGACCACATTTAAGAGGTAGGGATGAAACCAGGGGTCATGGGAAAAACACCCACATTACACATCTTAATTCAAATTCTAAATATTGCATTTTGCCCCCAGCATGTTGATTAGAGTGCTTTTTAGAATCATAGAATCATGGAATAATTTGGGCTGGAAGGGACCTCTAAAGGTCATCTAGTCCAACTCCCCTGCCGTGGGCAGGGACATCTTCAACTAGATCAGGTTGCTCAGAGCCCCGTCCAACCTGACCTGGAATGTTTCCAGGGATGGGGCATCCCCCACCGCTCTGGGCAACCTGTTCCAGTGTTTCATCACCCTCAGTGTAAAACAGTTCTTCCTTATATCTAGTCTAAATCTACCCCCCCTTTAGTTTAAAGCCATTCCCCCTTGTCCTGTCACAACAGGCCCTGCTAAAAAGTCTGCCACCATCTTTTTTATAAGCCCCCTTTAAGTACTGATAGGCTGCAATAAGGTCTCCCCGAAGCCTTGCCTTCTCTAGGCTGAACAACCCCAACTCTCTCAGCCTTTCTTCATAGAAGAGGTGTTCCAGCCCCCTGATCATTTTTGTGACCCTCCTCTGGACCCGCTGCAACAGGTCCGTGTCTTTCTTGTGCTGAGGGCTCCATAGCTGGACGCAGTACTCCAGGTGGGGTCTCACCAGAGGAGAGCAGAGGGGCAGAATCCCCTCCCTCGACCTGCTGGCCACGCTGCTTTGGATGCAGCCCAGGATATTGTTGGCCTTCTGGACTGCAAGCGCACATTGCTGGCTCCTGTCCAGCTTTTCATCCACCAGTACCCCCAAGTCCTTCTCGGCAGGGCTGCTCTCAACCCCTCCCCCCCCCAGCCTGTATTGATACTTTCTGGGTATAAAAAGTCTAAAGAGCTATATGCCTGTGAACATGTGAAAAATGGTGGGAGACTGGATCGAATTGATATGTGGTAGGATCTGTTTCATTGTATGTGTTTGAAGAAACTGAAGTAGAGAGAAGTAGCTACTGGCAAAATGGCATAGTTGCGTTTTACTGATGCATGATTATTATTAACGTAGGCTAAGAAAAAAATTATATACCCACATCACAAGATTGAAAACAAAATGTGAAATGAATGGGATGCAGAAAATCAATGAGTGCTATTTTTATGAAGCTAGGTATTTTACGCAATTTAAGAAGCAAGTTATCCCTATCAGAAGGGGATGAACTGAGGAGGTTTTACATATAATCCTTCAGGTGACCGTAGGAAGAGCATTTAATTAATTGAGCAGACATCTTTGCAACCCAAATTTTGTGTACTATAGTGTACAGAAGGAAATTTAAAAAGTTGGAAACTGAAGAGATTTTTGTGAACCTTTCTGTGGTTTGTATTAGGTCGAAATAAACCACCTGAGGACCTGGAAAAATGAATGTAATGTTTATCAGTATGGACCTGAGGCAGACTCAGGAATGACAGCCTAGACAGGCTGAAGTCAACGGTGTATAATACCTTAGAAGTTGTTTTAAGGGACAGACAGGGCAACATCTGAAATGTGAAGTTCAACTGAGGTTTGCTAAACCGAAAAAAGGCAGATCTGACAAAGATTCTTAAAAAGTGGGCATGGTGATTATTAATAAAGTAGATTTTAAGGTAAAGAAATCTAAATTGCTTCTAAGTTTGTTAATTGAATATCTGTGAGGGGAGGGCTGTATTTTATTTATTTAGGAGTAAGGATGACTTCCCACTTTGTTTGGAAGTATTTATGTTCATACTGTGTTCACTACTAGCCTAAGCCATAAAGTGCTGTTATTCTCCTCATTGGTATAAGCTGAACGTCTGACAATTTAGCTGACATGGTAGATATTGAAAAGAGAAATTTCAGATTCATTTTTTTGCAAATGGTCCTTTTGTGAAGCAGCCCTGTCTGAGTGAATGCAACTAAACCAATTCATGCAGCAAAACCTTTTCAGAAACGTCTTTATTCTTTGCTAAGTTCACAATTTACCCTTAGTCCATGAAGGGCCTCTGTACATCTGGAAGCCATACTGTCCCTAGATTCACCTCACAGGTTATGTCAGTAGAGAGGACTACAGCATGAACGAACACAGAGACAGATCCTGTCCAATACTAAGAACAAATAACTCCAGAGCACTTTGCTGGCCGTGTTGAGAAGCCAGTGCTGCTATTTCTACTATACCAGCCTAGAAAGCCTACTTTTTTACATTGTTAGTTCACATGCCACGAGTCACTTTAACTTTAATTTGTATTTTTATTTATTGGTTATAGTCTTGCTAATTATTTTTTAGCTGTTTTAAGTATGGACTAAGTTATGTATAATATAGTATCCATATTATAAATGCAAACCTCCAGTGAAACAACTAATAGCATCTTAAAAAGTACTTTTCAGTAGTCCAATTCACCGAGGTTAATATTTGTCAAATACTCCCCTGAGACTTATTTGTTTTCCTGCTGAAGGTGGCAATCTGCCCCTCTTGTGTCATACTGTTATGGCGTTCAAAAATTGTCACAAATGTTGGCAGTAGTCTCCTTTTCTGTGGCTTTCTAAATTCCTCACTGACCAGCTTGCAGGTGCAACTATGTGCAATGGTTTATGTGAAAACTAGATGAGAATACTGTAATATAGGGAGAGCAACGAGTCAGGAGTGAGGACAGGAGTGAGTTTGGAAAACGCCGGTAGGTCAAATTAAATTCTTTCTTTGTCCTTCCATGCCAAATATTTGAGTCTGGAGTGCCCTATAAGATCTTAGAGTTAGCTGAAGGAGATGAGAATAATTGACACAAAATGAAAAGTTTTTCTTTGACCCATCTGCTTTGTGAAGTTTTGTCCTGGTTATTAATTGGCAGCAGCTTTTTCTTTATAGAGGGTAAGCTCACCCAACCAGACAAAGCAAAAAGCCTCAAACGTCTCCCAAGTGTAGACTAAAACTACAGAGCCAGAAATTAACTCATTTTGTTTGTTTTCACACCACTTGTACTTCAGCACTGGAACAGAACAAGGATATGTAGAGATGTATGCCACCAAGAGGAAAAAAGTTGACGTTCAGACAGTTTCATGTTGCAATCTATTTGAGGCTCACAGAAAATGTGAGCTGATTCATATTTCCCTGATACTTAATTAATTAGGTTTATTGTGGGAACAGGACCATTCTATTGGAGAAATATAAGTTGGAAAATATCTGTATTTGCTTAATGGGTAAAATAACTGTGGTTGCTCTGTTCCTTTTCTTTAGATGTGTGGTAGACTCTTCGTGTCTGGCTTCTTGGTGTGCTGCATTAAGTTTGCTGTCACTAACATGCTTTGATTTTATCCTCTGCCTAATTACGAGTCCCCAAAAGATAAATGAATATTCCTACTTCTTTTTCAGAGATGTTGGTTGTTGTTTTTTCTTTTATGGAGAGGAAGGAAAAAAAGAAAAATCTTTGTCAAAATAATAACACTGGAGGCTGACCTTATGGGAAATAAACAAGGTATGGAAATTAATCCTACCTTGGAATATTTAAATTGCTATGAAAACATTTGTAGCCTAGCATTCATGTTGAGCATAAAATCCTCAAGCTGTAAATCCTAACTGTTTCTTATATTTTCTCCATTAAAGACACACAGAAAAACTTGCATATCTTTTAGTGATATCCTGACTGTGTTCATGTGTGAGATACTCTCTCCTAAATTAAACACTAGCCTGGAATAGCATTAGAATAATGGGAAAGAGAATGTACAGATATGTACGTAATGTTTGAATTAAGGGTAAATGTGGATGTTCCCTTTGTTCTCTGCCATTGTTTATTTGAGAACACTCAAACTATTAAAGATAGAACTAGGATTTTAAAAAAAGTATTTAATGAAAGCCCTTGTTTACAGACATGTTCCTGTTTGAATTATTTTCCAGTGAAAATTACTGAAAAATACTTTTTTAATTTCCATAGAAAAGAGTTACCCTTAATTTATTTTTGATGCAATAACAAACCTCACATTTTTCAAGAAAGTATTTAATTTGTAATTCAATGCTTTGGCATTTGTTCTTCTTATCTCTTTTAAGAACGTGTATCAAGAACAGGATGTATTCTATTCTAGTTTTGTGAATGAAAGGCTAGGAATTATCATTGAAACAAATCTTTCAAATTTTCAATTTTCAAGGCTGGTCTCAAGATAGACTTGTGTTGTTTTAATTTCATGTTTGTACGTTTAATGCATGTTGTATTTTAACCTGGCAGGCAGCTAAACACCACACAGCTGTTCGCTCACTCCTCCCCCACCCCAGTGGGATGGGAGAGAGAATTGGGAAAAAAAAGTAAAATTCATGGGTTGAGATAAAGACAGTTTAATAGGACAGAAAAGGAAGGGAAAATAATAATAATAATAACAATAACAATAACAATAATAATAATAACAACAATAATAATAGAATATACAAAATAAGTGATGTACAATGCAATTGCTCACCACCTGCCAACCAATGCCCAGCCAGTTCCCAAGCAGCAGTCACTGCTCCCCGGCCAACTCCTGCTGGCTGTGCCCCCTCCCAGCTTCTCGCTGGCAGGGCGTGGGAAGCTGAAAAGTCCTTGACTAGCGTAAGCACTGCTCAGCAACAACTAAACCATCGGTGTGTTATCAACATTATTCTCATCCTAAATCCAAAACACAGCACTGTGCCAGCTACTAGGAAGAAAATTAACTTTATCCCAGCCAAAACCAGGACAATGCAGTTGCACCTTTTATATTTCAACCACTTTTCTAAAAATAATAAAAAAAAAATTCTCACAATAAACCTTTAACTTTGGTACTGTTATTTAAATACTAGTATTGGTAGTGGTGGCTAGCCTCCAAATGGAATTAGTGATTGTAAATTATTCAGTTTAGTAAATGGAAAAATATATTTGTTTTTCAGAAAGTGGTGATTTCCTACATCTTAATAGCAACTTTTGTTCAGGATGCCCCACGTGGAATGCCCACAATCACAAATACTTTTTTTGTTTTATGTCCATCTCTACAGGTGACAGAGGAGACCCAAGAGGAAGAGTCCAACTTTCTCAGCTTTGCTGAAGAGATCTGGTAGTAGAGACTTGACATTGCATGTGGTACAGAATGGCATGTCTCTGGAACAAGGAAGGTAAGGGCTTCACGTGCAGGGTTTTTTCCAACCAATTTATTCTTTATATCTTAAATGTAATTGCCAATTCTTTGGCAATTTTGACCTTAATAAACATCAGGTTGCATTTTGAGGTGCAAAACAATCAAGAGCCAGTACTTTGCAGTGCAGCTCTACATTGTAAATTTGTATTACTTGTTGGTCAAGCTTTGAGCACTCTGTTTGATTTGGAAAATGTTTTAGAGTAAATATGGTGTTTGTAGAGATAGCAATGGTTAAGGTCATGAGATAAAACATTAAAGGAATGTTTTAAACATTTTTACATGGCTCTTTTGGCTGTGTGAAGGTTTTTGAATCATGTATAGACAGTTTACATCTTTGTAACACCCATGACGCAACTTCTTAGTTCTGAGTCAGCAGTTACCTAAATTCAGCAAGCATTTTTACTTGCACAAGATCATAAGCTCACATTTAATGCTAGATGTGCTGAGGATTAGGGAGTCATGAGACTGCTCAAGTAGTTAGATTTTAATTGGGAACTCTGAGAGGGCATAAAAGGCTGTGGTGGTTGTTGTTGTGTCCCAGAGAAAACAAGGAATATCATGGCAGCCTCAGAGGATGAGTTGAGCTGCTTCTTTGCTGCTGTGTAGCTATAGAAAAAGGTCTGGTGAGCTAACACAAATGCATTCATTAAATAATCAGGATTTTTGCAAGATCATGTCTTGTAATGAAGATCTTGCACATACACAAATTGCAAAGTTCAGGCTCCAAAGTAGACTACTGTAGTGTTGTGTCTTTCCTTAGAAAAGGCTGCTTCTTTTGCCAGCTCATGTTGTGGTTTGATGGTGTCATTAAATGCTCATTAATAGTGAAACCAAGCCTTGCAAATGTTTTCCACATTTGGACTGGGATTCAAGCCTCTGGACAATATAAAGAGAGAGATCGCGGTTTCTCTTTAATGTCACTGCAGTGGAAAAGTTTGTGTCAGACATCGTGAAGTGACTTAACTGACTTAAATATGGAGAAGTAAACTCTGTATTCAAGTGATCTATTATTAATAAAATAATTCTTATCAAGAGTACTGGTCACCTGTTTCATTGCTTTCCCATGATAAAGCAGCTTTCTCATTGGAAATAATGTCACAGATTGGTGCAAATCAAATATTCTCAATGTTTTACGTTCTTACTGCATGTAAACTGAACACAGATGTGAACTGTGGGAAAGTGGCCTGTTTTTCTGTCAATTTGGCAGGCAATTTATGGAAAGCCTTAGAGTAGCTGGCACTTCTGGGGACTGCAAAAAGGACAGACATACTTATATTACATAAATGTGTATAGCATTACCCTTAATAAGATTTTTCTCTTTTCTTTTTTCTCCTCAACTGCTGTTTTAATTTGCAGTGAGGAGAGAGTGGAGAATTCTATGCTATTTATTCTCTGGTTTTTTCTTTTTTTTTTTAAATGTATGTGTCACTTTTATTAAGCTACAAATGGTATTTTACATTGTAATAAAACAAAGGCTAATCTGATTTTATGCAGTTTACTGAGAAGGCGTGAACAGAATTGAAATGTAAATTAGCACACAACACTGAGAAATATGCTGAGGAGTTTAATGGCATTTATATCACAATAAAACCAAGTAGTATGTATAGATTTGCAATGTAGCAGAACATTCTGAACAAATAAGATGCATTCAATGCGATCTGCATGGAGTTATATATCTGCAAGCCTTTAATATTTTTTTAATTTAGTAATGATAATAGTATGAATTTGGAGGTGGTACACTTTTCTTCAGGGAAGTTATTGGTGGTAAAATGGTTTGTGGGTGAACATGCCAAGTGCTACGTGCAGAAAGGAGTGGTCTTTTAAAATCAATAAACACCACTTAGTTTAAACCACTAATGATCTACACACATGTTTCGGGAATTACAATTTCATTATGTTTTAGAGAGATATTGGAACAACTTGTGGCTAAGTCTGTCAGCACAGGAGACCACAGTCTTGTTATTTTTCTGTTTTTCAAAGTAGAGCATACACTGATATATAAATGTTTAAATAACATTGAAACAGATCTGCACAGAAAACAATACCTCTCAGATTTTTTTCTTCTTTATAAATAATCCCTGTTGAAAACTCTAATAATGATTGAAAGGGCCATGAAAAAGGAGCACTTACAGGCAAATATCTAAAATACATTGATCTAAAGGATGCACGTTTCCACTTTTGTTCTGGACACATATGCAATTGGTTAGATTGCATGGGGAAATATTGACAGTGAAGCATAAGCAATGCTTGAGATCCCAGATAAAATTTTGAAGTTTTCATCTCAAACCATCCATGAAATACTTTCTTTCACCAAAAAAAATCCCCAACCCTCCCTACTTAATTTTGTGCTTGAATCAGTTTCTTGATGCTTCACAGTTAGAATATCCGGCTTATATCATCCTCAACTCCAGGGCCCTTCAAGTGTGTGTGTATATTTGTGTGTGGATGTGTATGGATAAACGAACAAGACTTGACTATTTCAAAGAGGTAAGCAATAAGAAGGGAGTGGGATTGTTTGTCAAGATGTGTAGGCCTATAAGTAATGAGATGAAAATAGAAACAAAAAAGAGAAGACAGTGCCAGAAAATATCTCAAAAATTTTTAGCTATGAAGTTTGGAGAACATGGGAACTGGTAAAAGCCTCATAGTTCAAGACATTTAGAACTCAACAGACCTAAAGATTAGAAAATGGTCTTCAGAAAACAGTCCAACCATGGAAGAGGACACATTTTGGTAGTGTAATTTACTTCTCCTGTGTTTCCAGCATTTTCACAGCTCTCTGGAGCATCCTTCTTTGGGCTGCAGACACAGCAACTGATGCTTTCTGTCTTCAGACCAAGCTCATTTTCTTTCTTCACATTGCTTTTTTGGTAATTATTCCATTTTGATTGTAAGAGGCTCAAGAGTATTCTAAGTCTTCAAAGAACTCCGTTACTACTACTGCAGTTTATACATGGTAGAGCTTGATGAGGAATCTGAGATTTGTTCTAGGAACATTAGCATTTGTATATTGTTATTATGTATAGAGCTAGGATGAATTTTGCAGCCATCATTTATCACGGTAGAGATCTGCCATCCCATAAATGGTCCCACTGAAACTGTGGAGTTACTCATAGAAGAGTAGCAGGCATAAATCTTGTATCTTCTTACTATCAAAAACATAGTTAAAAATGTGGCATTTTATTTTGTGGAACAAAATCTGGAACAATTCTGGTATAATTAAAAAAGTCTTTAATTAAGATTGATTTGAGTTCAAACTTGCATCTGTACTTATCTTGCTTATTAAAATATATCTGATGACCTTTCTCATTTCTATACCAAATGGATTTAAAGTAAATTATCTTGTGTGCCTCCACACATTGCTGTTGCACATAACAGAACAATATGATCTCCCTCTTGTGGTGGAAAAACACTTCTCATTCCCCAAACTGAATCAAGAGTACCTTTAACAAAGTGGCTAAAATATTTCAAAAGTTTCTTGTGTAATTCCTGGACTTCATTAAAGGATAACTCCCTGATGTCCCTCAGTATTAGTGAGAGAAGAGATTTAAAAGTGTGGCACAAAAAGGGATAGGACTGGGGGTCATTCTAATCAGAAAGTAAAATCTTCTCTAAATACATTGTGTTTAAAATCCTGAATAACCATGCCAGATATGCAAGTAGAGAGTTCTTAGTCTAACAGAACATATTTTTTAGCCATTAACATCAAGATAAGAAGCATGTTTTCATTAAGATGGAAAGAATAATTAAACAACTTCTGGGCTGACAGACACTGCGGAATAGCTACTCATTGTAGGCACTTAAAGACTGAAAATTCTTAGAAAACTGTGGAGAAAAACAGTCTTCCCACACAAAAATAATAGTCAGGAAGTGGCAACTTCGTCAGTAGTACTATTTTATAGGTTTGCAGCCCAGAGTCTGCTTATAGTTGTTGCTTGTTTACCAAGATTACTTTCGCTCCTGTTAATGAATCAGATAGAAATCAGTATAATGACACTGAAATTGTGGCTTATTTAGCCTGTACTTGATGCTCTTCCTTGAGGGAGTTAATGTCATGTGCTTCTTGCCCAATGCTTACAAAACAGTAGGAAACTAGAAACTTAGACTTACTTGAATTAAAATAGCATACAAAGTCATAGACTCGTATTCTGTGTCAAATAGATACTTTGTTTTCTAATCTGTGATTTTTATTTTTAAATAGCTAAGTTGTTCATTTTTAGAAAAATGTTTGTCAACTGGGGGACCAATGGTAAATGAATTGTTCTGTTTTGACTGGTACAATGATTATGGACACCTAATGTTTGTTATAAAGACATCTTAAATGGTTTATTTTGGATGGTCCTTTTAACTATTTTAGATCACAATGAGAAATACCGAACGTCGGCTTTTGCATCATATGATCAAGATGTTGCAAAGGATCTCTCCTACTCTCCTTGAGGAATTAAGAGATAGCAATTCTGCTGTCATCTGTGTGATAGCTTTAGTTTATCTGGGAAGTAATCCAGAAAAAATAAGGTCAGAAGGTATTTCCCTGAAAGGAGGTGTACGTAGACAAGGTGACAATACACCTCCTCGGTGTTGAATGAGAGATGGATTGGGATTGTTCATTAATCTTTTACCAAATATCATTTCTTTGGCAGAAGACAAAACTTGCACAAGAGAGTTAGAAAGAACTGAAGAATAATCTGAGTGGGGGAAGGGAATCAGAAGACTTTATTTAGAAAGTGTAACTTATGCCCTTTTATAATTAGATTGAAAGCATGCTGGTATGATACCTTTGTTCTAGACTAGATTCTCTTGCACGTGAGCATGGATTTGATTATATACAGGAACAATTCAAGCAATACTTTCAAAAGTTACCTGCTGTTTTTTTTAGTGGGAAGACTTTTAACAGCACTGGCTGCAAGGAGATTAAATGAGCAGTAGTGAATGTTTCCATTAAAAAAAGAAGAAAACATGGGAGTGTCTAATCATAGAGACAAACCTGTTATCATCTGAGAATTAACCTTACTGTGCTGCTTTTGGCTGGGATAGAACTAATTTTCTTCGCAGTAGCTAGCATGGGGCTATGTTTTGTATTTGTGCTGAAAACAGTGTTGATAACACAGGGATGTTTTCGTTACTGCTGAGCAGTGCTGACACAGAGTCAAGGCCTTTTCTGCTTCTCGCGCCACCCCACCAGCGAGCAGGCTGGGAGTGCACAAGGAGTTGGGAGGGGACACGGCTGGGACAGCTGACCCCGACTGACCAAAGGGATATTCCACACCATGTGATATCACGCTTAGCCTATAAAGCTGGGGGAAGAAGAAGGAAAAGGGGATGTTTGGAGTGATGGTGTTTGTCTTCCCAAGTAACCGTTACACGTGATGGAGCCCTGCTTTCCTGGAGATGGCTGAACACCTGCCTGCTGATGGGAAGGAGTGAATGGATTCCTTTGCTTTGCTTGTGCGCGTGGCTTTTGCTTTACCTATTAAACTGTCTTTATCTCAACCCACGAGTTTTCTCACTTTTACTCTTCTGATTCTCTCCCCCATCCCACCGGGGGGTGGGGAGTGAGCGAGCGGCTGTGTGGCACTTAGTTGCTGGCTGGGGTTAAACCACAACACTTACAAAGAGAAAAGATGGAGACAAATGAACAGCTCTGCTTTCTAGAGTGTAAATAACTTGTCAAGCTGTCCAAAAGAATGTTTTTACCATTTATCAGATTGTTCTATTCTTTGAAACACTTAGATCTTCTGTCAATCACTTTTGAGCCCACTTGTTTAGTTTTCAAACATTATCTATCCTACCTGCAGGAGAAGAGCTTTTACAAATGGTGATTTGCTTCAAAGCATAGTTTACTTTAAGAAGCATTTTCCAATCTGTATGAGATTATACACTTTAAATGAAAATAGGATGATGAAAGTTTAGCTGGAGAAATCATATTGATTTTTATGACTTCTTAATTAGAAAATGATAATATCGTGACTTTCCTAGAATAACAGTTTTGATATGCTACAATTACTTTATTAATTCACACTTATTTTTCCTGCTTTTCCATTTGTTCTTTTGCTTTCTTTCTTACACTTTTCAGTTCATTTGGTTGTTTTTTTCTTTCTTTTCTTGCTCTTACTTCCTTAACTACCACACCGTATGAAGCCAGGGAAAACCTCACTAGCTCATAGCGTTGCTTAGCAATGTCATGCATCTCTTGTTGTCTGTTGTGAAGCCATGGTATCCTGGTCATTCAACAAAGACTGCTACATCACTGCTTTGCTATAGGTCCAATTTTTTTCCTGAGATTTCTGATAAGAGATGATGTGTCTAGACAGCATACATAAGAGATTACCTTCTATCCCTTATAATATAATTAGACCAAGCTATACCAAAGCTCACCAAGATTTTATGTTTAAAAGGTCAACAGCTTTTATTCCATATTTCAAAGATAAGCACCTTACATTGTGCTTAATATGTAGAGTGCTGTGCCTGAAAGAAAAGGAACTTCAAAAGATTTCTCCTTCTATTATATCATTCAAAATAGACATTTGATACTGTAATACGTCCATTTTAACTTTGGTGATTCATGGAGCTAGAGATAAAAATAGGTCAGCTATGCCCCTACTGGTACAGGATTATTCCCTGAAATATATTTTCTATTTCTAAGTCCAGAGTAGATTTAACTATCTCAAGTGAGGATTTACATTTATTAAACTGGAGGGCTGTTCTTTGGTGGTCTTAATACATTATAATTTATTATTTGTATTATGGCAGAAATTGGAGAGCTCAACTGAAATTAGGATCCCACTGTGCAAGGTACTCTATGAACACATAGCATGAAGTAATTTTTCCCCTGAAGGGTTTACAGTTTAAATAGAATAAAACAAAGATTAAGAAAGTGGCCATACCAATATCCCCATTTTAGTAAAGCACAACTGAAGCAAAGAGAGATGAGCTGCTCCTGGGCTTGCTGATAATATGTATAGCAGACCTGATAAGTGAGTCCAGAGCTGCTGCATTCTAGCCTTGTGCATTACCTAGAAACAGGTTTTTGTGATTGAAGTCAGCTGTCCTTGGAGGATTTGACTACTAGATATTTTTTTTCTTCTCTAATGTCTTGCCTCTTTTGGGATTTATAAAGTTCACCAGATTACTCTGAATTAGGCATTTTCCAATGTTAAATAGTCCTGCTCTTTAACTATACCACTCAAACATCTGAAGAAACTTATCAGATAACCCACTTTTTCAGATGTCCCCTCATTGTTCACCAAAGGACTTGTGTTTTTTCATTTTATTTTTTCCCCTTTCTCTGCCAGTTCCTCTCTTACTCTTCTCTGAGTTCATTATATCTTTCTTTAGCCTTCTAATTCAAAATTCCTAGAACTGAATGCAGTATCACTGAACAGGTTTGCCAAAGTTCTACAAAACAGAGAAGTTTGCTTTAGTTTTTCCAAGTAATCATTGCCTGGAATATGCTATAACTGGAAATATTCCTCCTTGCAAATATTTCTCTGCCTTGTAAAGATCATAAAGGCAAATCTAAACTAAAACAATACAGCATGGTTCTGAACAGCTTAGTGTTATAAAGCTAGCATGTCAAGTTTGCAGACTTTTAAAAACAAACCGTCGTGGTTTAACCCCAGCCAGCAACTAAGCGCCACACAGCCGCTCGCTCACTCCCCCCCCCCCCCCCCCCCACCGCTGCTCCGGGATGGGGACGCG
>NW_008796218.1:12225716-12247087 GCF_000699145.1 Aptenodytes forsteri | reverse complement strand
CTCGCTGGTGGGGTGGGGTGAGAAGCAGAAAAGGCCTTGACTCTGTGTAAGCACTGCTCAGCAGTAACGAAAACATCCCTGTGTTATCAACACTGTTTTCAGCACAAATCCAAAACACAGCCCCATACTAGCTACTGTGAAGAAAATTAGCTCTATCCCAGCAAAAATCAGCACACAAACTTATTTCTTTTTGACCAACATAGTTGAGAGCATCTCTTCAGTACTACAGGCAAGTCTTGTTTTGCTGACATATTTTGTTTATTAGGCTTTTCTAGCAGGATGATGACGTATTCTGGGACATAGTGATCTGTATCATCGCTTGTCTGACAGTGGATTTTGAGACACACCTAAAAAGTTCCTCCTTAAACACATTTAAGAATATAATTTCAATAACAAGAAGGCAGTGTTATGCATGCCCTTTCTGTGGTAACTGATGGAGAGCTAAGGGCTTATCAACTTCATGCTCTTTAGTCTGCCTGGAAAAGCAGGATAAAAATTGAGTTGGGAATATATACTGAGAGCCCAGTTTGTATGCTGAATGTCCTCAGACTTGAAGTCGGAAAAAGTTGAGGAATGTCCGTTGAGATTTGTCTCTTTTACAGTGATTTCGTGCTTGTTTCATGTTGTGATTGATCCCTTCAGTTGACCAGCGTGTGAAGTTGTTGAACATGCTTTTCATCAAGGACGTATAGCTTGCCATTTACAGCCCTAATGTAGTAGCAGCCATACAGCACAGGGTGTTACTGCCAGTAGGCTGTGGGTAGTGGTCACAGAATTGACCATTTCAGAAGTCAAGTTGGGAAGACTAAAACAGATGTTTCATTGGTGATTGTTCTTTTTATGTGGAAAAATGTAATTAGTAAATGAAATAATTTTTCTTCCTCCTAAACAATAATTTATGGAATTTTTTTCAACATTATAGTAAAAAGGCTTTAATATATACTACCCAGCTGCTTTTATCGTCAAGTCATCTATACTTCCTCTTACATTTCTTTCAAAGTATTTGCAAATCCTTTCTTCAGAGATCCTAAGCTTTCAAAATAAAATCAAGGACTTATCATTATTAGATCTGATATACAAATTACAATTGTAATATTTTGCTTTTTTGCATTTACCAAGTCTCAATAAACAGAATCAATTTCTAGAAAACACAATTTTCTTAAGTATTTTCGTAAATAAAAATGTGAAGAGGAAATCAGAATTATTTGGAAAGAAAGTCAAAAGATTTCTTTAGGATACTTACAAGTGAAATCTTTGCCATATCAAAATTTAGGAATACAAGCTTTCATTTTCCAAGTAGCTTTAGCAGTAACAAAAGAAACTAATAAAACATGGAACAGAACATCCCTTCTGAGGTATTCCTAACCCTATTATACGCACTTTCCACGCACTACCCTTTTTTCCTCATCAGTTGCTGAAAATACTTCCAGCAACCTCTCCCTCAGTATAATATTCCTTGGGTGGCAGCAATGCCATGAAAGGGAATCTATTCATGTCTCTTAATTTTTTTTTCTTTTCTCAGTTTGGACTAATACATCTACCCCCCCTCACCCAACCAACAATGTATTTTCTGATTTAACATTGAGACAACAGGAGAGAAAATGGCAGCAGATTTCAATATGTTAGCAGCAGAAAGAATGCTAACAGCTCACTATTTTGGGGAAAAATAGAAGCCAGTGTCTTCAGGCTCAGACATCTGTTTCATACAATTTGCCAAGAAATGCCATAGCTGTGAGCTCTAGTATCATTAATTAACATAATATAGCTAGTATTGAAGTGATTGTTTTAAAGGATAAAAGAAAATACAGTGTATGTATATTTTGCGTTCTTTCTCATACTCTGCTAAGTTTTCATTATTCTTCTTCAGAATTGCCACTACTAACTTATTTAATCATTTGTTTGTTTTGCTCAGAACTGATTATGCTGTAATGATGCTATGCTGTGCATCCTTTTCATCTATAACAAACTACCGAAAGGCAATTAGTGCTGTCAGGCACACTTACCAGCCACTGATGCAAACTTTTGTTCTACAGCATACTTGTTTGTTGTTCAGTCAGCTTTATCCAAGACCATGATGCCCTCCAGCCAACAATGAATCAGTAACTAACGCAACACAACTGTTGTACCAACTGTGCAAGTTAAGCAAGGAAGTGATTGCTTTTGACTGTATTTTAATTCCTTATACTCTTTACTCTGCCTACAGTAGAGGCTTTAAAATTTAGGATGGTCCTAGAGTAGCTGCTGTGTGCAGCTCAGCCACTGAACAGGAAGAAGCTGCAGAGTCAAAAATGAACATACAATATTTATTATGTATACGGGTTGGCTTTTATTCTTAGAGTGCCTTGTTTTTCTGCTCTTCTCATTCCTGGAGTAGTGCCTCAGATGCAAAACAAGAAAGCTACAGTTGAGATATGCACAGTTGAGTGTAGTGTATCAAGGCTTACTCTTGCCACATTGCATTCCATGTCTTCCTCTTCAAGCCCTTGTATGTGGGCATATGTATGATCTGCTTAGTTCAGTCAGTTCACATATCTATCATATGTTGCCCCCCCATAATCCTGCCTGCTTCGTGGGTTAGCTGGACTTCAAGGGCTAGTTAGAAATTCAATGTTAACTGACTTCTATTCTTTTTATTTTCCTAAGCACATCACTGGTGCATAAAGGCCATAATGAAGAAATCAAATTGAATCTGCACTGAAGCCTTGAAGAGTTGACTAGCCTGTGTTTATTAAAAATAATGTAAAAAATGTTTTATTCTTTTTTTAATCTTGTATGTTATAGCCTAATTTTTTAATTCTAATGTGAAAAAGTTATCTAATCACAACAGTTATTTTCAGTAGGCAGCAGATCCTGCAGCAACAGTGAAACCCTAGTGGAGAATCTTACTGGACAGTTTTTTCCTTGCGGTAGCCTGTCATTGCTTGTTAGAGTTATTTACTATTTTTCAAATATAGTCCTTATATTACTGTTTTATCTTACGCAGGATATAGGAAATTACAAATATCATAACATGGCTTAAAATCAGATCAAAGGGAGTTATATCTTTTTTTTTGTCAATGGGATTTCAAAATGTGCATGACCTGTCGTACTTATCTCAGAAGTTACACCATATAAAAATGTTAGTTTAAACATCAGCATTAGAAAAGTACCCTGCTTACTTGAGGACATATTTTTATTTTCATAAAATCTGGATCATGAATTTTAAGCTGATTATGCAGGTTTACTAGTCTAACTTCCTGCGTAGACGTACTCAAGGTTACAGCTTTGTGTTACAGCTGAGCTAATATAAAATCATGCTGTTATCAAAATGGTGATTGGGTTCCGCTGGCTGCTGCTTGATCAGGTGTGAGGAAAACAGACAGAAGTGTACAGTGAGAGCTGGGCTGGAGCAGAACATCCTTCCTTGACCATGGTGAGCTTTAGATTAGTTGAGCTGTAACTTGGAACTTTCTTCTTATTCTGACATGGGGTTGCTCTTTTCATTTTGCTTTTGTTATTCAAAAGCCTTCCTGTGTGGCACAGAAAAAAGAAAATCCATGGAAAGAATTATAGTTTATAACTGATTTTATGCCTCTGTTGGTAAGAATAACAATTCTTTCTCAGGTGGTTAAGGCCTAGTATTACTTATAACTTGTTAGTAACAGAACTAAAGAATTTGTACCAAGTACTGGAAGATGTGGTAATAAGGGTTCTTGTAACCACCAAAATGAGAGAGAAAGAATGATCCAAAGGTGAGGGTTTTGGAAGATCCTGACTCAGTGTTGGTTGTATAGACCATTTACAGATCTATATAGCTATATAGGCCATGCTACAGATTTTCTCTGTTGTTCTGGACAAATATGCTGTATTTTTCTGTCTTTCTGTATTACTGATGGATTTGTAAAACATCACATAATGGGATCCTCAGCAGGTGAGATGATAATAATCAAACAAACCAGAAAGTTGTCTAGATTGTTTTTCTGAATTGTTAGAAAGATAACCTAAGCATTATATATTTAAATGTGTCTATATAAGGTGTGTGTGTATGTCCTTGTCCGTGACTACAAATAGTGATGATGTGTGAAACGTATTGGAAAAAGAAACCATAGGCTATGATAGCTATATTAATAGATTTGAAAGAAAGAAATAAAATAGGGAGACAGTATCTATTTTTTTCAAAAAGAATTGAAAGCTATAGTTCATTTTGTACAAAACAGTTCTGGTGGAAATATCAGCCAGGTTACTTTCTTGATGTCTTAGTTGTCAGGCTATAAATCATTAGATGAATTTTTCTATTCTCATTAACATAATTAAGTTGCATTTGAAAATCTTATTACATGAAGACATGCAACTGAGTGGGATTCGTAAAGAGTCTTTGCAGCTAGCTCACATAAAGAAGTTCTTTCTCTTTTGGCCCATCATCAGGCCTGAGTATAGTGTCAGACATCTGATTAACACAGAAAATCATAGGCTTGCTGAATCATTTGATATTTCTTGGAGAATAAAGGGGACTATAAAATAGAACATGAATAATTCATATACAGGACTATCCAAAGTCATTTTCTGATGATGTGATTTCTCTCCCCTTTCAGAACTGAACTTTTCTTTTAAAAGCCAGCGTGATAAAAGTGCATTTCTGTAGTGCAGAGACGTCTTCCTTTTCAAATGTTTATCTTATAAAGTAGAAGTGTCACAAATGTTGAAAATAGGAAGAGAAGAGACAAAAATAAATTGGAATTTCTTTACCACAGAGAACTGTAGGGTGTGAAAATAAACTGACTTGTTATTTCAGGAGATTTAGTCATGACAGCAGAAAACTATACTTTCAGTGCAGGGTACAACTAATTTTTAAGAGCATCACCCTGTCACAAAATGTAAACTGAGAATTTGGCGCGGTATTTTCCTTCCGTGTAGTGCTTGGGAGGAGATGAAAAATAGAATCCTCCCCAGTCTGCTTCATTGCCACAGCTACATTTAATGGGCTGTGCTGGGGTGCTAAGAAATACAATCTGGAAAATTTTGCTCTAGTGGTTTAACATGTTAATGTCCCTACTGTTTTTTCTGCTGACTATCTCATCTCTAGGTTACCATCTCCATTTCAGTGTTAGCAGACAAAAAGGCTTAAGCGTATTAAGTCTGTTACTATCCTTACCCTTCCAATTTTCCAGGTTCTCCCTGATTTTTGAGTCTGTATAGCCTTATTCCAACCCTTTTTACAGTTCTCATGTGAAGTGCTTATGCACAATAGAGGCTTGAGCCTCCTGAAACGAAGGTTCCTGGCAAGCAACTGAAATTGTTATCTCTGGAGAAAAATAATAAACTTGTTTTGTGATATCAAGTGTGATGGAATAGGCTTTTGTGATGAATTAGCTGAGCAATCTGGGAATACCGGAGGGTGATGAAGCGAATCTGCTGCTTCGCTTCTGTTTAAGAGGGCTGTAGGTGGAAAAAGGTGCCATCTTGACTGTTGGAATATTGCAATATCTGGTGAGGATTACAGATGAAAAACTGGTACCTGGATAAAAGCAATAGAAGGAGAATAAGTAAGATGGGGAGAAGGCGATATAGGGACAACTACACATGAGGTTGTGAGGAAGATGATGTGTAAAAACCCTATGAATGGGTTACACTCATGCACCTGTGATGTGTTTGCTTGTATGTGCTGAAGCCAGTTTGATAGCTCGTTGTGTTCACTGAAGACATAGGATTTGTGTCCTTCATTTTTGTCATCCTTTATAAAATAATCTTCTCTTATTGAGGTTTTTTCTGCACACAAATATTATACTACTTTGCTGTGTAGATTCTAATTGTACTCATTACATTCCCATACTATTGTTGCAGTTATCTTAGTATAAATACACTTTTTGTAGTACAGATTATTTCCACATGGAAAGGGGGAAAAAACCCACTGCAGTCGGTAGAAGGCACCATTAAAACAATACGATAGTATCTGCACTGGGGCTGTATTATGTTGTGCCTGTCTCATTTGGGAATGTAATGCCTTAACCTAACAGTTACACTGAAAATGATGACTAACTCATGGAATGCAATTTAAAAAATCAACAACAGTATAGCACTTGAGTGAGTGATAATAGCGACTTGGAAGGGGCTTGAGTTGAAGACATTGCACTGGCAGTGCTTGCAGTGCTTCCTACTAAAGTGATGGTATAAAAAGCATGTGAGAGACCATCACAGCACACTGTAAAACGTAATTAGAAACAGGTGTATAAGTAAATGGTTAGGCTGACTTGTGGCTCATTTGTTTCTAGTAGTAACAAAAGGTTTCTCTAGTAATTATCCTGAAGCTGGATTCTCATATAAAACTTGGGAGCTTTATATATATGTATGTATTTCAACTTGCATTATTAGTCAGAAGCCTCTGGAAAGAGTCAGAAACCATAAAACAACTTCTGCTGTGATCAGGGGAATTTTTAACCCTTCGGGGAAAACAGCACAAAACAGAAAGGCAAGTCCTGATTTGGGGTGGTGGGGGTGGTGGGAGATAGAAACAGGAGAGCAGAAAGTACTCAAGTTTTTGTTGTTGTTTGTTTTGTTCGTTTTTTCATTGGGTCTATTGATAAAAAGCTCAAAGGCTGCTTGGCAGTGACCTCAGTCCTGTTCATATGACCAGGGGAATGCAGGCGGGAAGCTAAAGCTTGCGTTTAGTCAGTGATCTGTGAATAACCCTCAGTCCCTTAATGACGTGAGAGGAGCCTCCAAAGGGAGACAGTGAGTCAGAGAGAAGGAGGCACAGAGATTGCTTGAACAACCATTAGCACGTCATTGGTAATCCCAGCGACACCTTTCACATCCCTGGCATTTGTCTCAATGCACTCTACTGAAGGCTGGTACTATGTTTTATTTAAGGCTTTCTCACTGCTTCTGGAGATGTGTGTGTTACTGTAGCCTGACTGATTGGTTGTCTGTTATGTTTACTAACACTCTGAGATCCTGCGAGAGAGGGGAATCTGTGGAATTTCTGCCACGGCTGAATACCCCTGGAATGAATCTGCGTTTTATATTAGACACAAGGAACTGAAAGGGTATCCAAATAAACACACCAATAAAAGCAAATCTTTTATAGAACATTTAAGTTGCCACACTGCAAAACAAAAAGTTACCTTCATGTAGTATTACCCAGCTGTGCTTCTGCCTGCTTGTTGTCATCTAGTAAGAATCCTGTGATAATATGTATGCATATACTGATGAGGAATGCTAATCTTGTGTGTTTTGCATCTCTGCTGAGCATTTGTGTTCATCTAAATATCTGCCTAGAAGCTGGACAAAGGAAAGATCAAGCCAAAAGCTTTTCGGAGGTATAAGGGCAGAGCCCCTTTTGGGATAACGCTTCTTCCTCATTCAGAAGAACTATATCGGGGGGCGGGGGGGGGGGCCGCGGGAAGTGACAACACAGCAACAAAAGTTGCCACAGTGAGCAGAGTTAAGGTGGCTGTTTCAAGAGGCAAAGTTTATGGTGTGGTTTCAAAGCTGTTAAGGTTGATCAGAATTGCGGCTTGCACAGTCCTTTCCTCTCCCCAACCTTCTGTCCCTCATTGATGCCTCTGACTGCTTGGTTCAGCTTTCCATTTAGTCACTTCAATGGTTGACTCTGAGCAAGTACTCTCCCTAATGACTCAGTTTCTTCTTTTGTCAAATGCCATGCTAGTAATCATGGTAATAACATGACTAGTATTCACCTGGATCTTAAAATACTAAAGCTGTTTTTACCTCTTAGCTTTTTACAGAAAGTTTCAGACTTCCATCTACGATTTTTAGTTTTCTTTTGGAAAAAAAAAAAAAAAGAATGAATACCCACAACATTTCAGCCAAATACTTTAGTTGTGGCCACTTCTAATTTTTATGTGAGTCTTCTGCTGTAGTGCTTCCAAGGAGATAAGTTTGCTGCCCTTAGCTAAGTTTTCCTTGGACTACAATTACTATGATCCGTGGCAGGTGAACATGCTCTGGTCTTCTTATGTTTAAGCATGGCTGTGTTGCATAAAAGGAGAGAATGTCTGAGCTGGGAAGCATAAGGCACTGTAGTAGCATTAGCAAATAAAATATTCAGATTTATGCAACAAAAATCTGAGTTTTTAGTAGGAAGATATTCCATTTTCCAGTCACTCTACTTTCTCCAAAGAACATAAATATAACCGTGATACTTTCTCTAAGAGAAACAACCGAGCATTTCCTCCCCAAAGGGAGTGAATACCAGAATTCCTGCTAATAAAAGCTGCAGAAGTTTGGAGAAAGTATGGAACTGCAGCAGCTATACACTACCCCAGGATTCCTCTGTGCTGAACCACAGAAAAGCCTTAATAATGACACTGGTAGTACAAAACTAGAAAAAGTACCTTGCTTGTTATATTAAGGAAGCACCTCTTCCTGTAAGTTTTTATCACTCTTGCATGACACACATTTTTACTCTTATAGTTGAAATAGATTCTAAAAATCTTTTTTTTTTTCTTTCTCTTTTTATCATGAGTCAAAATTGCTAATTTAATGTGTATGAAGAACTTGGATTATCCAGCATGTGCTAAACATAGCAACTGAACATTTGCCACATGTCAGAACTTTGCAAATGTTGTTTGTGGAATTATTTATATTGACTACATTGGAAACATGGGTGATTAGCAATGATTACCGCACTAGTTTGCGAAGACTTACAGATGGAACTCCCACTATCCTTTATGGACAGAACTTCTTGATATGTATAAGCTTAAGCTTGGCATTCAGTGCATCTTTTAAAGGATGGCAACCGAGAAATGCAAAAGTGGGCATAGTGTGGAGTTCAGAACAGCAGGTATAAAGAAGAAATGAGAATGACTGCAAATTTGTTGTCAGTTGGTACCCATAGGTTTCCATTAATTTCCAGTGACTGACTTCTGAGTACGACTATGGCACCTTTGTTTCTTGCAGAGTAAAGTGGTGATTATGGTTCTCTTCCTTAACTAGGGGAATTAGTTAATGTTAACATTGACTGTTGAAAAAACTCAAGGATTATGTATGTTCTTATAGTAGTCTGGTACACTGTATTCTACACAACATTCTGTAATAACTTTAGGGAAAGGGCCGCTATGCAATGCAATCAGCATTTCTGGTCATTTGCTATGATTGTTTCTAAGCGGTGAAAATATGCTGGGATGTATGAGAACTTTGTAGTGCCAAGAGAAAGTGCAAAGTACTGTAAACAGAAAATTGCCTGTTTTGCAATGTGGCAAGAGTAAGTCTTCCCTTTAACAGAATGGCTTCCTTGGTTTTGTCTTCACCTATAATTTGTGAAACTTACCTTTTCTGCCTTTGACAATTATAGCCAGTGAAATATGGAAAGTTGTTTAAATTAGATTGAACACTTTGCCTAAAACTGAACAAACATTTTTTGCCTAAAAATTAACAAAGTGTCATTATTTATTATTCACATTGCAATAATTCCTTTGTTTGGAGAAGCTGCTACTTTTAATTTTTAAGAGAGGTCTTGATCCTTTGATGCAGAAATACAGTTCAAACAAATGTCCATGTTAACTAAATCCTGCTTCTATCCTATTGAGGATAATGCAACTGAATATCAATTGCACTTAATTAATTAGTTTAACTTTACAACAGTTTACCAATAATCCCCATGAGTTTTGTTGCTGCCTACTTGCTTGTCTGTACTTATTATTATGCTCACTGGAAAGCATAAACACAATTAAAATGCTTTCCTAGACTTTTTTGCCTCCTACGTCGGAATGTGTACTTTGTTTTCATGCCACTTCATAAGACAATCTGTATTAAGATTCAGGCTCAGATCTTCAGAAAATACATTGGTTTTATCAGGTCTGGTATCCTGTAGGCCTGTACTTGGACCCCTACACATGGAACCTAATTAGTTGTGCTCTAAGGAGAAGCAGAGAAGAAGATTAAAATAAGGACCTGAATGGGTATTTTTTCTTCTTTTAGTGGAGATACTTACAGTATTTTTGGAGTCACATTATATTTTTGTTTGCTTTCTTGGTGATTTCTGATACCTAGAAGCTTGACACCTAAAAATCCCAATGAAACAAAAACTTTGTTAGAGACTCTCTGGTTGGAAACAAGTTTTTGGTGGGTAATATGATCACACAACTAATTGGTGTTTTTAAAATCTAGCTGTCTAATGTTCAGCTGAACACTATGGCTGACTCTTCAGGGTTGGAGAGATACTGGTATAACCCCAGTCTTGTTCTCAGAAAACATTTAGGTATTTTAAGGTTATTAGGTATAGAGTCTTAAAAGTTTAAGTATACTTTTCTTTTGCTTGCCAAGAGAAGTTGTTCTTGTAAGGAGTCATTCCTGCCCAGAATATGCTGTATGTCACATCATAAGCTGCCAGTAAGACTGCTGCAGAGGAATGGCCGCAGGAGGAAGTTCCTCCCTGCCCCCGCCAAAAAACAAAAAGTACCACTTGGCAGGTATACATAAATGTCTAATTCTCTGAAAATTTCAGTCCAGAGCTTGAATTTTGATCCTTCAGAAATACTCTGTGTACTCCTCGTGTACTTGGGGATGCACAAAAGTTATTCTAGACTTGAGTGAGAGTGAGACCATCTCTTGATCATAGTGTTCATGTGACAGTCAATCAGGCAAGTAGCAATTGCCATTCCATCAATCATAGGGAATTTGTTAAACTCCTTATAAACAGCATTTTGCACCAAGTAAATCCATGTAATACAGAAATGTTGTAGCCCACATGCATTTGCAAACTTTTCTAAGAGGATCTCAAGTCTAACTTGCACTGAGAATTTTAGAAACTTTTTCATATTTGCAGCTATACCCCATGAACCATGAACATCTTTTAAACCCTCAAGAATAGGAGCACTTAACTCTGAATTGAAGGAATACCCTAGACCTGGATGCATTAAGCCCTAATTCAACCCACTAGAGACAAGTCAGAGATTAAGGCAATTAACTAACCATGAAAATAAATTGCGATGTATAACTAGGCCAAATAAAAAGTATGGAGCAAAAAGGTTAAGATATTTGTTAACATGCACTTGAAAAGGGCAAATAGCAAGATAGGGGAATTTTTGTTTTAGAATGGTTGGATGAAATTAAGCAACGAAATCAGTTTGAATCATGAAATATTCTTTGCAGTGAGATCAAATACTACACAATTGAAGAGCCTCACAAGAAAAGCAAGAGAAAACTGAAAATTTGCATCATGCGAAAATCATTCTGTGGTAGATTTGGAATGTATCTGTGATGTACTAGGAATGGGTAGATGGCATAGTAACACTAGGAATTCCTAACCATGGTTGCATTTAGCCACTGATACAGAATGTATAGAATACAAGTAATCAAAAGACTGTCTTTCCACAGTGGAATATAGTTGCTCTGAGAAATCTACCTCTATATAATAAATATAGTGTTCACTTTTTTGTAAGATCTATTGGTGATTCAGAATTATCAAGGTTTAATTATTGTGCTAGAAAAAATACTTTTGCCTGCACAGACATGGCCGGTTGTGGGTTTCTTTTAGTGGTATATACTTTTTCAAACAAGATTAATTGCAAAGACATACATGAATATGTAAATGTAGCACATAATGCAGTGTAAAAAACCCAGAGCATCACAGTGACTCTAAAATGCATTGTAACTCTTGCAAACAAGATGTTATCTTTGCAGAAGGGTTTTATCATGCTCATAAATATATATAGCTGTGAGTATGTCGAAAGCAGCTAGCACAGGATCGCTTAGCTGAGTGGGAGGTGATGCAGGACTGTGCTATTAGTGAGCAGGAGGTGGGAGGTGACTGGGGCTGATGGGCAGGTGGGATACAGTATTTATATACATATGTTTACACGTATTTTTAGATGAGATATAAATATGCAAATGTTAATTCAATGAGATAGCTTGCCTCAAGGGTAGATAGAATGATGTAATAACTCAGAGTGAGGCAGCATAGTAGAGTGGACTGAGCATGGCAACTGTGAGACAAGAACACATATTTTTTAATCCTGATTTCTATACAGTAGTACTTTCTCAGTATTTGCTCTTCCCCATGTATTCTATAATAGCTTTAGCTGGACATACATGTTCAGATGGGGGGTATATAGTATATTTCATATATACTTGTAGCTTAATGTGGCATGGTTAAGAAAAAAATGATGACATCTGTCGTGACTAGTGATGTAGGGAGGTGGGCAGTAGCAGTGGAGGAAAAAAACCTCTGTATAAGGATTTTATGTAATTTGCCTTATCTTAGCTTTTTTCCTATTTTCTTGGTCAAGTTGATGTTCTGCTTATTTAATTTCTGTTATTTGGTACACTCATACATTCTTCAGAGATTCTCTCTGCTGTTGTTTCTCACTTACTGTTTGTTAATGAAACTAGACCTATGAATCTTTTCATCATAAGATTTTTTTATTTTCTCTTTTAAGATATGCAGATTTTTCTCCAAGCTGACCTGCCCAAGTATTGTCAATATGTCTCCAAATTATCTGGCTGTCTGCTAGTTGTGGTGCAGTTTCGATAGGCCAGATGACGTATTTCCTATTTCTGACAATGAACAGTAATTTAAACAGCTAGTTTCCCATCCCTGTCTAGCCTCCCTAATACCTATTCCCTTCTTCTCTGCTTCTGTCTGTGCTGTTGGATCCTCTCATAGACTCTGTATATCTAGGCTGGATATGCCTAACTGGTTCTTTAGCATCCACCTACTATCCCTGACACCGCTTTCTTGCCTGACCCTATTTTAGCTGTTCAGGAACAGTTCTAATGTAATCTAGCTGGTGAACTGATCAGTCTCACTCTTTCCCCTCTTCACTTTCAGTTTGATAACCAAAGACCAGGATGAATGTATGGGTATCTGCAGTTTTCCTGATATTAGTAATGGTAATTGAGAATTTGTCTGGAATTTTTGGGAGGACTCATTCTGCTCTGGGTTTGACTGGAAATACAGATACCCCAGTAGGACTTAAGCATGATGTAGACATGTCCTGTGAGAGAGATGCAGCAAAACTGTACTAGATCACAGGACACAGAGCTATTACTGGTATGAGGTTAAACTATGTTCATCTGTGACAGAGGCTGTAGAGAGGGCCGGGAAGCTGTGCACTGTAATTCTTAATGCCTATCAAATTGAGATACATGGTGGATTCTGAGGATGTGGTAAATTAAATGGAAAAATGATCAGTCACTTAAGCTCAGTTTGGGCTGCTGAATTAGGGTAAAAGTCCAGTTGTTATATATCTATTGCTATCATATACATAGTATTTGGTAACTGTTGCCTTATCATAGGAACACCTTGGTACCACTCTTGGATTTTATCTCTAAAAAGCTCCTGAGAAGGAGAAAAATGCTGTTATCCTTGTGTATGGATAGATCCAGGTAGTGCCCTGGATGGACTGAATTTCTTGCCAAGGCTATATGGCAGCCCACAAATCTAGCTGAGGTTTCCCAAGTACCATCCATCATGTCCAGACAAAGATTTGGTTTGACAAATTTTCATTGACCTGTTTACTTTGTTTCTTACCAGTAATCAGGACAGCATACTTGGGGTCTGTACTGACTGCTAGATCAGGAAATAAGAGTCTCTAGAAGTTCTAGCAGCTCAACTTCAAAACTCAGGAAGCCCATAAGTCTTTTTCTCAAAAGTGTAACTTCCAAATGAGCTCTAGCAATGTGCCTAACTCTGAAGGTGCAAAGGCTAGAAAAACTTATATGAAACATGTATACTTTGCTTCTTCCTGATACTTGCATCATCCTTACAAGGGACCTGTCTTAC
Source organism: Aptenodytes forsteri (assembly GCF_000699145.1). NCBI lineage: Eukaryota > Metazoa > Chordata > Aves > Sphenisciformes > Spheniscidae > Aptenodytes > Aptenodytes forsteri. The sequence continues at coordinate 12,233,364 of NW_008796218.1, read as the reverse complement.
TAAAGACTTATTAATCAAAGAAACTAGCTGTCCAACAACAGGCTATGTCCCAGATGTTTCCCATCCCATGGTGAAGCAGGTTTTATAGTCCCTGTATAATTGCATTGTTCAGCCCTAAACAAGACTCTACACCTGTAGAACATGAGGGAAGAGAAGTGCACTGGAGATACAAAGTGCATCCAATGAAGGCCACTGCAGATTTTGACTCCTAGTCAATATTCAGAATGGGAATGTATATACCTAATTATTTCAGATTTATCATATGCCTTTTGCCATGTATACGTTGCAAAAGCACTTCAGAATGTGTCCAAAACCCCTTTCCATCTTCCCCCAACCAATTCCTATTAAAATCTAGTTCCTTTGGCTTGAAATAATGATTGACACTGTGTTGTGTCTCATGTGTCATCTTAAATGGAGATTCTTTTAAAACTAAATGTGGCAATTAAATCCCCAGGCTGCTTCAGTTTGTGCACAGCTTGTTTTTAAGTAACTGATAAAGAATATGCAAAGTTTTCAATGAAGCTGCCAGTCCCTCTTCAGTGTCCTCCATGCAATGCGTATCTTTCTTCCTTTATTTGCATTGTCTTTGTCACAGAGAGGTAGTTTACTTGTGCCAGTAGAATGGGATTGTTTTCATGTGATCCATGACAATTAGTTTTCAGATAACTTGTTGGTATTTGTGCTTAGGAAAGAAATGTTTTTCAGCTCATCTGTTACACCCTATAATTGCTAAAAGTATAAGTGTGAGAGCTAAGACTTCATGCTTCCTTGGCACAATATGATCTACCATTTGTATGGTACGTCTTTACTAAGCAGTACTAATTTGTGAGGAGAAAGAGGAGGCGGTGGAACTAGCTTGAGCTGAAGTGGCAGCTGCAAACCGGCCCTCAGTGGTAATAGGTGTTTTTAGGCATGTTTACTGAGAGACTGGTTGTGATCAGTGCTATGCTAGGGAAGTAGTCCATGGAGACTGTCGTTGATTTTCCCAGGGTGTGAGACCTGCTGGAAAAAAGTTCAAGCCTAAGTATTAATAAAAGCAATCCTAACTTTGCCTTAACTTGTACGTGGGTCACTGGTTCCCTCTGCTGCATGGTTCCAGAGGCGAGGCAATACCTTCTCCCCACTGTGTTCAATGTGGTGGATGTGTCCTACTCAAATTACACATGTAAGTGTTTGTGTACTGAATCCCACAAGGCTGTTACCCATACAGCTGCGTTTCAGTCTTCCCTAATCATACCTTCCTGTGACCCTGTCTTCCCTTGTACTTTTGTGCCGGGAACTATGGGAGGACTGAGGATGCAGATCTGGGCAACCAGCTGTTATCAGCTGCTTTATATTGTTGGAACATCAGAAAAAATTCTGAAAAGCACTAGGCTGTAGCCCAGCAATGAGGCCTGTTTTAGCAAGTGACTGGGCACAAGTGAAATAAATGTCCCCTTGCAAGTCAGTTTGTGAGGAAACAGGTGGTACATGGTTATTACAATGCAAAGAGAAGAACTCCTGGAATACAACTGGAAATAATTCAAGAGACAACAGTGAGTCCATTGTAAATAAAAAACAGGGTATGATGTAACTGGCTTGTGATAGCAGGGGTAACCAGTGGGCAGCCAAGGACATAATGTTTTGTTTTGTGTATAATCACTGAGTAATGATGAGGAAGCAAATGGCAGCAGCTTAGGTGAAAGATTCCATGTCACTACTGTGCTGCTCTCCAGCGAGCCTTCTGTCCCTGGCCTGTGAGGGGGAGCATCCAATTATATTTGCTGGAAGAGATCAGTGAGCCTCCTTGTAAATATTAGGGAAGGTCAGTGACAGTCCAGCTAACGGGACACAATAGATCTGAACACAAGTGTTTTCCTGTTATTAATAGATGACACCTCCTCCTTCTCAGCCATATGAAAAAAAATGTAGGTATAAGCCTGAAATGACAGAAATAAGCATTGGTCTTCCTGGTATTTTTAGGTATTATCAGCTGACAGGGCAGATTGTGAAGGACTGAAAAATGACGAACATAGCTCCATGACTCTCTTCCTCCCTGCCTTCCCCCCTCCAAAAAAAGGAAAGTGGGGGGTGGGGGGAGAGGGAGAAGAAAGAAGGCTCTGCTGGCAGCCTCAGGATAGTTAGTTTAAAAAGCAGGTGTGGGGGAAAATATGAGAAACAATCTTGTGGGATTCAGTGAGGAAACACTTCAAAAATATAATTTGATTAGGACACAGCCTGTATGATTCAACGAGGGGGAGGAGGTATTGCCTGGAATATGCATCTGACAAACTTTCACATCAAGAATTACTAAATTACTGTCATGCAGCCATGAGGTAGGGGCCAAAACAGCTTGTGGAATAGACAACTTTTTTTTACAAACTCATGAACTGCAACTTTTTGAGTTGTTGGCATCTATGACGGGAATCAGCACCATGAGTTACTTTTGCTTCTGGTTCCATTGATGTACTCCACCTTCTCATTTTTATCACAGTATCGTGTGCTGCATACCCTTCCTAAGCTCTCTGTTGGACTGGAGAGCAGGTAAGAAAAACGAATCCTTCACTACAATGGGCAAAAGAATGTCAGATTTAATATGAAGATGATTCAGGCTTTGTGCCTGATCAGGTAGGCTTTGGCATCATTACAGAACATCATTCATTCACTGACAACTGTTCATTATTTGTTATTTTATTATCTGTATTGTACCAGTGCCTATAAGTGAATTGCTATGAACATGTAGTAATGGTCAATACCTGACCCAAAGAAATTATGTAGGTGGAATCAGAAAAGATAAACAGTAAAAGAAAGACAGAATTGTTTACAGAAGGGCAACCAAAATAGAGAAGTATTTAAGCATTTCAAGATTGCAGTCCCTAATCTTTAGGTATAAATGGAATGCAGAATGCTATATTTTGCATCATAGCACAAGGAGATTAGACAGAATCACAGTGTGGGACCTTGTCCAGCTAGTAAAGGAAACATGGAGGACAGAGTAGGCTCTGAAATCTCCTTCCTCTTAGAGGCATTTCTCTCAGGGCTTCAAGGAGGATTATACAGTGTAAAAATGTACAAATAGTAAAATGCTAGCCATTTTCTTTCAAAGAACTGAGCCTTTTTCATGGCTTTTCCTTTTTTTAACTGATGATCCTTGCTTATAAGTAAGTATGTTGTTTGGTACACTCATTCAGGTAGCAAGTTGTCTGGGTGTAATTTTCACTTCAGCTCTAGATGTCCAGCTTCTGGAGAGCAGGCAGCCAGAACTTGGCTATTGTCTCTTTTGGACAATAGCACTCTCCCACATAGTGCTAATGACCTATAATTGAAAATCTGTTTTGTTGTGAGAGAAAATGAGAGAGAATAAGTATTCAAAAAGGAGACTGCTTAGTACAGTGTTAAGACCATTCACTTGGAGAAAAGAGACTGGGTGCCATATCTGCTTTCAGGATGAATTCTCTACTGGAATTAAGCAGAGAATTTGTGTAAAATACAAGAACAGTCCTGGGAGCAACAAATAGAAAACCTATGTATACACACTGTATGTTAGTACCATGGTATCTCTTAAGTAATGAGGTTTTGATTATTACTGTTTAGATTATATTTTACACAAAGCAAAAGTGAAGAACCACCCCCAGCTAGCAGCCCCTGGCTCTTTAGAGGCCTGGGGTACAGGAATGTCCTGTTTCTGAATACAACTCAGATTTTGGCAGGCGATGCACATATGACTCCTCAAACTGGGTAGTTCAGGATTTATTATATAATTATACGTAACTGCTAAGAAATAGTTTCACTCCAAGCAGTTTCTTCTATTTCCAGCCCTTTCCCAGTAAAAAATAGAAGAATACTGAGTAATTGCACTTTTCATAAGTAGTTTTGATTGGGGAGCAGCAGGTAGGTGTAGGAATGCATCTGGGAAGATGAAAAGAATACTTTCTTTTTAAAGCTTGCTGTCACCAGAGGAAAATTCCAGAGGGGACAATAAATAGCGTATTCTTCATAAGCATGTTGCTATTATAATATTCTATGATTCATAAATAATCAATTGTCTTAGCATTGATTTTTCCCATTAAAAAAAAAAAAGTGTTATCTTTTTAATATCTGTTGGCAAGTTGGAAAGTTTTCATCCTTAAGGTATTTAGGAAACCTGGGGCTTGTTGCAGAGCTAAATGAAGCCTTGGAAAAGATGCTTATTTGCACCAGGTCAATTTTAAGATATTAGCACTGAATGGAACTGTATATGAAAGTAGAAAATTTCCTTTGCAGGTGTGTACAACTTGTTTGGCATTAGTACGATATTCTGTTTTGAGGTCTATTCTATATAACAAATTGTTGTTTATTAGAGGTTAAATAAGTTATTTAGTTAAAGTACACTAGTTTGAACATTTTCCTTGAAAGTACCATCCCAGAGAGAATTGGACAGAACTATTAATCTTTGATTTATATCTGTATTTTCAGGCCCCAATTCAGCAATACATGCTTAAAGTTAATCATATTTCATTCCTTCACTGAAAGTCCATTGTAACATACTGAACTCATGGGACACTTTAACTACAGGTAGAGCTGAACTGAGCTAGAAAAAATTGACTAAAATACTAATAATATTCTGTCTTACACTAGGACTTCTCATTTAAAATCAACTGGATAAATGATTGCTGGATATGCTCTTTTGCCTTAGTGTTTATCTGATTTCCAATGAAAACCATGAAAGGATAGCCATTAATTTGATCAAACCCTACCCAGTTTCATACAAAAAGTTTCCCTAGTGTTATACAAAACAGTTAATTGTTAACCACACTTTTTTCACCACACTTTGTTAGGTCAGAACTCTTTAGGAAAGGTATAATGATCCCTAAACTAAGAATGTATAGGTATAAAGTCTTTAGAGTTTGAAGAGTCCCAGGGCTAGAAATTTAAATCAATTTTGCCTTGAAAAAAGGGTGGTATGAACTTCGTGTTTTTCAGTTCAAGGCTAGCCCAAAGTTTTGGCTCTATAAATATGTTGTGAACTGCTGCCCTATTAATTCAGGGTTCATTAAAAAAAAAAGCAACCCTGTGAATGTATGTAGTATTTAAATCGTTCATACAACTGGGATTGGGCTTCTGAAAAGGGGTGTTTCACATGCTGAGAGATTCACTAATACACTTAGTGAAAATGAAGGCTACCCCCTGCTACCCCCTAGTTATAAGTATTAAGGTCAGAATTATTGAGGTCAGACTTGAAAGGTCAGAAAAACAACTTTGCAGGTATATTGAGAATTTGAAGTATTAAGTGTGAGGAGCACTGCATATGTTCTGATTTTGTTTCTAGAAGAACATATATTAAAGTTGTCAAAACAACAAACTGATCTTTTTGATGATTTGATGAAATTTGCTGATCTGTATATTTTCCTTCATTTTTAAGTAATGAAAAAATAATGAGCATTCCAGAGAAACTCTTGAAATTATTGAAATTTCAGTTCCCTGAGAAAACAAAGTCCTACAAAACAATTCCTTGTTAACAGACATGTTCATGGACTTTACATGGGGAAAAAAAAGACTGAGTTGTTTTAAAATACTACCTGTTTTACTGTGTTTGGCTTAGGAAAGTAACTGGTTATTTCTAACATTTGTTTACAAAAGGGTTTTCTTTGTCAGTCGTGTAAGGAAATACATATCTTACTTTAAATCTTTTTGGAAATAAATGACAGTGACCAGCTTTATTAGTGGAAGTCTCAAATGCAGTTGTAAATATTACGGGCAAGTGCAGACTATTTTAGCTAAGGACAACTTGTAGTTTCTACTCCTTCAGCAGCAGTGGGGAAAAGAATAATTCTGAATAATTCACAAGCTTTGTACCAAAAAGCAGGAAAACTAGAATTGTTTAGTTGAAGACCAGAGCTCATGAGCTCTATCAGAGGAAGTAGAAACTCTATTAGGGAGTCACAATGGTGTTTCTTACAAATAAGAAGTGATCCATTTCTCTAATTTTCTAATTATCTTCTATTTTATGTAAGTGGGAATCCTCACATCTATATATAAACAGCTAGAAGTTGTTGTATAATCTAAATAAGCTGTATAGAAAGTGATGAGAAAATGATGTTTCCAGAATGTGGCTCATCCCACATATTTAAATCCCTATTGACAAGCTTCTGACAACTTTTTAAACTGAAAAGCTTCATATTTAAATTGTCCAACCATTCCTCTTTCTCAGTTTCATTCCCTATCAGTTTCAAATATAGTCTCAGGTTATTACATGGTTGGCAGGAGATAGATAGGACTTGCAAAGGCGCTATAGCAAACAGCATTTATGGGTCAGTGAACTTTCTCACTTTTACAGGCATACTGCATTGGGAAACCGGTTTAGCTCATTTTCCTAACCACAGAGTACAAGTCAAGTGTTTGGAGAGCAGTTTTTCAAAGTGAAATTGGCATGATGCACAGTTGCATCCAAGCCTCTTCTCTACTGCCACATCCACTTAAGCTTCAAAACAAGTTCTTAATGAGTTTAATCATATTTAAAATTTTATTATTTTTTCACATTATTACAATTGCCTTTGGCAAAAATCAGTAGTACACTGAGCTTCACATGACTCAGACTCAAACCAGGTTTTGTGTATTCAATTCTTTGTGAATCACCACTTCTTTAGACAAGCCTTTAATTTTTTGGTGTTTTTGCACCTTTAATTACTTTATTGTGCATGTGGTTAAAAAGAATTTCTAAGAAAAGTTAGTAACTGTTACAGGCATATTCTCCATCTAGTCAGGATGAAAGTGAAACATATCATCTCTCTTCCTTTCTCTCTACAGGCTGACACAAGAGATCAGTGGGTTTCGGGGGTTCTTTCTTGAGGATATCTATTCTTGCTGGGCTGCATAGTGAGAAGTGGAGATTGTGGCCTATTATATCTCAATAGCTTTTTTTATTCTCAGAGGTCTTCCCTTAGCTCAGCTTCATGCCTACAAATAACATGATACGTTTTGACTTTGCAATCATCACTGGTAGATCTGTAATAGTGTATTTTGGCTTGCCAATGTGACACCCATCTACAAGAAGGGCTGGAAGGAGGATCCGGGGAACTACAGGCCTGTCAGCCTGACCTTGGTGCCGGGGAGGATTATGGAGCAGTTCATCTTGAGGGCGCTCACAAGGCATGAGCGGGACAACCAGGGCACCAGGCCCAGCCAGCACAGGTTCATGAGAGGCAGGTCCTGCTTGACCAACCTGATCTCCTTCTATGACCAGGTGACCCGCCTAGTGGATGAGGGAAAGGCTGTGGATGTGGTCTACCTGGACTTCAGCAAGGCCTTTGACACTGTCTCCCACAGCATTCTCCTAGAGAAGCTGGCGGCTCACGGCTTAGACAGGTAGACTCTTCGCTGGGTCAAAAACTGGCTGGACGGCAGGGCCCAGAGAGTTGTGGTGAATGGAGTCAAATCCAGTTGGCGGCCGGTCACGAGCGGTGTTCCCCAGGGCTCAGTACTGGGGCCGGTCTTGTTTAATATCTTTATTGATGATCTGGATGAGGGGATTGAGTGCACCCTCAGTAAGTTTGCAGACGACACCAAGTTGGGCGGGAGTGTTGATCTGCTCGAGGGTAGGAAGGCTCTCCAGAGGGACCTGGACAGGCTGGATCGATGGGCCCAGACCAATTGTATGAGGTTCAACAAGGCCAAGTGCAGGGTCCTGCAC
>NW_008796218.1:12173581-12225241 GCF_000699145.1 Aptenodytes forsteri | reverse complement strand
GGGAGGTGGTGGAGTCCCCATCCCTGGAGGTATTTAAAAGACATGTAGATGCAGCACTTGGGGACATGGTTTAGTGGGCATGGTGGTGTTTGGTTGACGGTTGGACTTGATGATCTTAGAGGTCTTTTCCAACCTTAATGATTCTATGATTCTTTGATTTTATTCTCTGTTCCTTGTACATTCCTCACATATGCCTGTGTGAAATTTGAAAGAGATTCTGCAAATCTTAGTCATTGGGGACAATACTGTATTATACAAGAATGCCTCTTTGAAATGCAAGTTCTCTATTCTGGAAAACAAGCCTAAAGAATAATCACTTTCCCTCAATCACTGTGGTTCTAGAGTACCCTAAGGGTACACAGGGACTTAATATTTCATAGAAAACATCATTCTTCCCTTTCCACAATTTGCATCATTGGTTGGAAGTACATCCTGAACTGGTACAAGTTGATTCTCTGTTTCTAACCTTTAAATTATGAAGAAACTTTGAAAAATAAAGTGTGTAAACTATGCTGAGATTATATTTTTGTTTATATTTTTGAGATCCCAGATTTCCCAGAAACAAAAAATGGCCTTTAGAAATGTGAATTAACTCTTCTCATCTCATTGGTCTTTAGTGTGAAGTGGAGTGATGGCAGCTTAAATAAGAATTAGTAATAATTAATAACAATTATTCTTTCATGATTCAAATTCCCAACTAATGTGCACATTCCCACACTGCTTCTATTCCTTTTTGTATATCGTTATTGCATTGTTTTCTCAGTGGTTGGAAGCTCCAGTTAATTCTTTGATACAATCTACAGGGTAGGTATATATACGCTGTGACTACAAAAATCCATAAAAGTAAATCCTGAAGAGCACCAATGAGCTCTATTTAGATTCAGATCTTCCCTTGATGTTCACTTGCATCTTTAACGCTCAGCTGAATTTAAGGTAATGACTTATGTCACGTTTACTATGTTGAATTATGCAACATAACGTGTATGTGTGTCTCTGTGTGTGCACAGGTATATTTGTATTTATAAACACCAAACTGTGCCCATCTTATTCTGAGAGTCATGGGGCAGAGGGAGAAACCCTGTACCTGTATCATACAAGTGAAATGAAGTGGCCAACAGCTTCTCTATCTGTCTTTGGTTTCCATACCCAGGGACCAAGTGTGCATATACAGCAGGGTTCGCCAGGGAGAGAGGGATGTAAAGGGAAATTACAATAATATTGAACTTAGGCTTGAACTCACACTCTGCAACCTGCAGCTAAGAGAGGAAGCATGACCAGATTTTATTTCAGTCAGTGTCCCTAATTTACCAAATTGGTAACTATCAGTTTGTTACCAGTACTTTTCAGTTTAAGTGTGTTACTGCACAATGTCTGATATGAATTTGTTTTTGTAAAAGTTAACTATTTTATTGTCCTGGGTTTTATCATTACAACAGGACTAAACTTGAGCAGGCCAAGATCCTGACAGAATGTTGAGTTCAAACTATAGTCATTCAGTTTTAAAATATCTGTTGAAAACCTTTTAAGTTCAAGTGTATGTATTATTTGTCTAGCTAAAATTATTTAATTTCTTGTACTATTAAATATTAACAACATTTGGTTTGTAATAAGATTAGCACCTGGTCTAAGATTTGGTAAACAGGCTTTCAGAAGGGTCTCGACCTTTCCTGTAATTTTGTACCTGAGTTTTTTTATTTATTACAATAGGCAGGTTTACACACCGTAGCTCTTCAGCTACTCAGTTTGTATGAGTAAGTGCTATACAGAGTGCCTACATTTAATGACAGAGCTAAAATCAAGGGTTTAATTTTAAAAATTGTGACCTTGTTGGCCCCCGAAGAATGGGAGAGCTTTGAAATAGTTACTGACTTTTAAGACCTTTACAGATTCTTTCAGTGGGCTGTTTCAGATTATTTTAAGTGGAAAAATATTCAGGATATAATGAAAATGTATTTTCTAATTAAAAATTTCAACAGAACATACTTCATGTTTTCAGGAGCATGCACATGTATAAAAATAGAATCCAACTAAGAGATATGCCTTGGACTTGGAGCAGGAGGATAGGCCAGAAGAGCTGCTGAGGTCCCTTCTAACCTGAATGATTCTAAGATTCTGTGACTGCACATTTTTTTATATCATTAGCTTTGAGTATAGACTCAAATCTAGCAAGGGTTTTAGTATCTATGTCCTGTGATGGTGGACTTGAAATTCCTCTCGTTTATTCTTTTAGTAAATTACCAGCCAACTATAGCTTTCCTCCCTTTCCCTTTCTTACATTCTTCTCCCTCTCTCCTTCTCGCTTCTTTTAGAAATATGGCTATTTCTTTTAGATTATGACTCTATAGAGTAATTCGAAAGTAGTATACTTTCCACATTAAAAATACCACCATTTGCCTTGAAAGTGCACATTTAACAAAACTTCACATCAAATATGTGCAAACCCTCAGGCTAGAAGATTTTGAGAGGCAGAAGTCTTTGCCTCTATACCGCCTGTTTGATTTATAGCAATAATAGTATCGGTGACCTGTAATTCCAGTTGCTTAATGGTTTTACTTTACTGGAATGCTTTTATATTTTGATTGTATGCTAGACTGTTATGATAATTAAAATAACTCATGAATGTAGTAGTAATGCATGATGGGAAAGCAGAGTATCTTGGCTTGCCTGTTATTGAGCATTGACTATGTAACAATATCCAGATTCAAGAGAAATTATATCCTTAGAGAACAAATACTAGAAGTTGTAATTTCAAAATGACAGGTTATAATCTGCACATCTGAAGACTGTAATCTGCTTTCCTGACCAAAGTTAGTACACAGGTCAGCTGCACAGGTTTGGTTCAGATGAGAGACTGGGAATTGATTCAAATAGTCATATTTTTGGTTCCTGCTTCTTCTGTGTCCGAAGGGAAATGACTGTCTCTAGCTCTTTTCCTCAAACAAGCCTGTTTCCTCTTCGTATTGTCAATGATACACAGAGAATTGTAACATTCATGCTAAATCTGCTGACTAGCTATGCTGACAGTGTGATATTTGCATTCTAGAATTTTATTCTCAATAAGATTCCCAAATCAGTTTTTTCAAGGCCACTGCTAAATCAGGAGATACTTTCAAACATCTCTCAGTCACTTCTTGCCAATGTACAGCTCTTTTGGGATGAAAATTTCAGTATTTCATTATAACTCCCTTGAGCTTCTGTATGTATCTAAATAAACATTTGTGAGAGATTCGTAAAGCAATATCAGAAGACAGTTACTGCTGGAACATGGAAAAAATACTGTTGGAGTGTAACCAAGTTAAAATTATATGCACATAAATAAAGTGCATAATTATTTTATTAAATGTGTAACTAATTTTTTGATTTCTAGAATGATTTCTTTTAGCAAGTCATGAAATATTTGACATGAGAGATAACAGACTTCCTTACACAGAAACTTTTGCAACATTTCATAGAAGAGAAAGGCTGTCATTACGCTCTCTAGAAAAGTGGATCCTAAACCAGTTGAGTCAGGCTTATTTGACATCGCTCACAGTGCAGACTGTTGTTGCTATTTGAAGACAATCCAGCTCTGAGCTGTAATTATGATGACAGATCTATTCATGTTTGTTGGTGCTGAGGATAGACAGCTGTTTTCACATGCTGGCTTACAATTTGACAACTGCAGTCCCAACAAATGCTTTTGATGTTCATACATGACAGAAATAAAAAGATCAAACATCACACATATAATGGCCCATTTTCCTTATTTTTATCTTTCTGTTGAATCTATAAAAACTATATATAGTTTTTAAAAAAAAAATCTATAGGTCTCGAAGGGACTTTGAGGGATTTACCAAATCAGCTTTAAGGTAGAGTCATGGTTACCCAGAGCGCAGCAACCTCTGTTGTTTTGTCTCTGCTTACAAAAGGGATGGTTTTGTGGATGAGGTCTGGAAGCGATTTTCCAAGAGGTAGAATCTTTTCCTGGTTTTGCTCCCTGATTTCCTTGGCCTAGGTTAAATCAGTTGCTGAATTCTTATACCTTCCCATTCAGTCCTAATTGTAGACTTCTCATTCTCTCATTCATTTCTACAGTAGCCTCCATGGTGGAGGTCTGATTTCAGATGAAGATCTTTAGGTGTTACTTTGTTCGGGCTTTCTCTCTGCTTACTTCACTCTTCCAATATATCAGCTACTCTTCACTCATATTTTACCTTCCTTATCCTGCTATATGCTTAAAGCTAGAGCTGTTACTCTGTACAGAGCTATGCACTAAATGACTATAGATAAAGACATAAACTGTAACTTCTTGGACATCTACAGAGCCACCCTGTGAATTTGTTTCACTAAGCATAAATAACAGCTCTATTATCCTTTCATTTGTACTCAGGTGATTCATTCATGCTCAGTTACTTCTCTATACATTTTGTAGGACAGACTCATCATGAAATATGTATGTATGTTTGTATGGTTGGGAGTGAAACCTTCCAGTTTTAGTGAAAAATGTTTTCCTATCATTTCATAAAAAATGAAACTAAGAAATCAGTATGTATGATTTTACTAGATACAACTCTGATGAGTATTGGTTTTGGCTGTGGCACTGCCACCAAGCTTTTATTACCACAGGTATTCAAATGACATTTTATTTCCTACTCTGCATTTCTGAACAGCAGGCTGTTTTAACTACTGCAGTCACATCCACAGAAAAGGGACAGATGTTCCACATTTTTCTTTATGAAACTGAAGAACTTTTCAAGTTCACTAGCTAAAATGCCACCAAAGAATCAGACAGAAACATTGCACAATAGATGACATTGTCCTAAAGAGATGAAGAAAATGTACTATTTAAGTCACCAGTAGCACTCACAAGGCATACTTGATATAATTAGTAATTGTATGCTCAAAAGGCGCACATGGTAAAAGATAGTTCCTTCCTACTATTCTCATAATGGGAGATTACATATAGATGTCTATTCAAAAGAGAGGATACAAGACTGTTGCCAACAACTGTAAGCGAGAAAGAGAGAGAGAAAAAGGATGAGAAAGTTTAATTAACAAGTACTACCCAGAGAGATATTTTGAAGAAAGAATGACTCATAGGATAATAATGCAACTTTGCCAGTGGCCAGGATAGGGAGGCAGAATATAAAGGAACAGCTCGCTTTTAATGAAGATGATTTAGTTGCTGTATCTTTAGGAAGTTGAAAACATACCTTTGTTGCCTGCTTACTCATATCCCTGCTGTATGTTCCTAGTTTGTTAAGTTTTTAAAAAAAAAAGGGGGGGGGGGGGGGGGTTTTCTGTACTACTGTCTGGCAAGGACAAAGGGTCTGAGATATATCTTCTGCAATAGAAAGAACTCTTTGTACCAAAAATAGTGTCAGTAGAAAAATTGAGTCAGAATAAAATGTAACGTTTTGCCAAAGATTGCCTCTCAATCCAAAGTTTTACATGCTTTTCTAGAGTTACAAGAGTTTTTGAAAGTAACAGTTTTCAAAGGTGCTTTTCTGGCACCACTAATAGCACTGGAATGGACTGGATCTTTTATGACTCTACCAGAACACTGCTCTGATGGGGACTGTGGCCATTCAGAATTAGTGCTCTTAATTAATCTTATCAATTCAGTAGAAGGAATTTAATTAAAATCTCAGAAGATTGTCTGTATTACCCTCCATTCTTAAGGCATGCACTTCAGTGGGGCTAGGATGTTTCTTGGAATATCCTGAGAAGCTGCATATCAGTTATAGGCAAAAACATATCAGAAACATATCAGTTTCAAGCCACTACTCACTGTGTTGACTTGTAAATTCATCATAAAAGAGGAGTAATTTCTCAACAAAATTGTGCCAACCCAGTTTCATTGTGGCATCTTCAGATGTATGCCTATTCCAACTTCTTTTGGCAAAAGAAATTAGAGATGGAGTAACCTGGCAACAAATGAAGTTGTTCATTGTACTGCCTGAAGAAGAAACTGGGTTTTACCTAATGAGGCTGGATGTAGTGCTTCATCTGGCAGACTGTGATCACGTTGGGAACAATGTTTGCTCAAGATTAACAAAATGGTTTGTAGCAAGTGTAAACAAATACTGCTATTCTCTGTTTCCACAGCACAATTCCCCATTTTAGGAAGCAGTTGTCTATCCCAGGAACTTAGTAAATACTTATACAGTGAGATATTTCAGACACAGCTGATGGTTACTGAAATGAAAGGAGATTTCAACAAGGACACCCTTGAAAATGTAATCTATGGTGTATTGTTATTCAGAACAGAATACTTTTCGCCATAGACATGAATGAGTTCTCTGAGTTTTGATACTGCGATGACTCGGCACTTCACTAGCATCTTCAACTTCTGTAGCAACTTAGTGTTCAGCTTAGTCCCTGATTGAAAGTGGTTCCTTTATGTGATATATATGAAGGGCACTGCTAAACTGTAGTGTATCTTCGTCTTCCCAGCAGTCTTTTGTAATGCTTTATCTTTGGCCAGCATGACTGAGAAGGTCAAATAACTTTCTTACCTATTTTATAAGAATAATTTTTATACTCTTACATCTGCGCTGTCCATCAACTCTACCAGAAAAGTGTTTTAGTGCCAAAAAATCACCATGTTTATTGTGGTATCAGTCTAGTAATGTATTGTGATATAAGTCAAACTCTCTTAATTGATCAGTGCCTACAGTGTATTACAATATAGCTTCCATTATGTCATTCTGACATGTGTCAAGCACGTCCTACTGTGGAAAGCAAGAGATGGTAAAGAGCCTATTTATTTCAAGAAGATCTCATGACGCTTGAACACAAATCAAAGTTTCAGCCCTTGTAAATATGCAAAATGTGAAAACTATCCTGATAGCTACGATATGTATTTTAAAGTATTTTCTACACCATATTATATATTGGAGTTATATATTCATAATATTTTTTCTGTGCTACATTCTGTTTGTTTGTCTAACTGTTGCTTTTTCAATTTTCAAAATAGTTTAATGCGCAGCATTAAGTTGTGTTAATATGCCATATGCAGATGCTCTGCTTTTTGTGCAGAAAGAGAGGTTTATAAAATTTTAAATATGAAAAATAGAGTACTTCCCCACTATTCTTTTTGTTTTCAGCTTAGGAAACTTGCAAAGAGCTAAAATTAATGTTATTAATTTTCAAAGCTCTTATAGGATGTATAGATTTACTGATAAAAGTGAATCAAATGAAGCTAGACAGGTGATATATGATATTTTCATGTCTTGAGTTTGATTTTGTTTTTAAGAAACAATATCATGATCAATGTGCTTCAAGAACCAGAAAAGTGAATACAAGTCCATAGTAATGGTCTATATGCTGCCTGTCAAGCTATTCTTTGGTAAGCTGGAATTGTTATTGAGAATTTCTGACTTTTTTCCTTTTTTCCTTAATTGTTAATCCCAAAGCCACAACTGAGGGAAATCAGAAATTTTGGCTTGTGTAGATCTGGTGAAGTAATATTAGTATATTAAAGGAAAAGAGAAATTTTATATGTGAGAATTACAGAAGGCAGATGCGTAAGTTGGAGAGTTCAGGATGGTTGTCTATTGTCAACTTGTCTCGACTTTTCATATTAATTTTAATTTTTTTTTCTTAAAGGCTTTAGAACATATCTCAGGAGCAGCCCCTGGAGCTGCTAGACGTTTCTGCTTGCTCCTCATTCATCCTTTTTGTGTCATGAGACCACACATGAACCACAGCACACAGTTGGAGCTATCAAGCTCTGTACAGCAAAGAGAGGGAATAAAGAGGAAGAATGTAGAGCAGAGGGAGAATGAGAAGGTCTCGTATACCTTGTAGTTTTGTCTTTCAGTTTCCAAACATAATATCACAGAAGCACGGTCTCAGTGTCGACTGCCAGTTCTACAGCTGTGGATGGCACTGATAATTCTACATGAAGGTTGGTATGCCAGGGTGGGTGCAGACCTTTGTAAAGTGGAATATATTGAGTGGTGCGTAGGGATACAGCTTTATTATTGAAAATATGGGAGGATATTTTCTGTTTGGAATATTAACTCTTGTTAAAGAAATAAATGAACTTAGAACTACTTTCATTTTGATTTGTTAGAGTACCTTAAAGGGTGGGTGATTTACTACTTAATTTAAAAAAATTGAAAAGTCTTATAGTAGCCTCTGTATGTTCAGTATCGAATCTGATCCACTGGTGATCTTCATATGAAATACCTCACAAAAATTGCTATGTGATAATGAGGTTTCGAGGAAGCCTGTAGACTACGTTGTCTTCAGCTTTCTCAGATTCCATGATCTCCAGGCTTCCCAACATGCAAGCCCTCTAATAGCTGTCCTGTTTCTTCCATAGCTTTAGGAACATTTGTTAAAAGTCTTTTCAGACTCAAATTTTAAAAAACACTTCAATTCTTTTTAAGGGGTTTTAGAAAGATTCCAGAATTTCTGATTGGAATTCTATTTTATGAGCTACTTTACAGTTCTAGCCTAATTCATCAAAGCTCATGAGCATATGTTTAAAGGTATTCCATTCTGGCAGAGAACAAAACCTTTTCTTTAATGGTAGGCATGTGTACATACTGGACAGGTGACCTTTCTAGGGGGATTTTTGATTGTATTGATTCTTATTTTTACAAAGAGACACAGAAAGACTGGCTTTCTCATGCACTCTCTCTCATCCTTGTGTTGCACATGTTCCCAGTTAGTGTAGCATACAAATGATTCAACTTAGTAAGGTTTTGGCTTCCCCTATCTTTTATAGGAGCACTTAAAAATTATTTTCATCTTTCTTGTGCTGCAAACTCAAATTGTATCAGAGTGAATTTTAATTTTAAAGTTGAAAAGCCAAACATGTTTTTTCTACTAACAAATGAACCTGCTGCTTAAGCATTAAAATATACAATCAAATCAAAACAAACCCTTGAAACAACTTCAGGCTATTGTGGGATATCAGTACAGACAGGGTGGGAATCATCTAATTTTCCAACCAGATTTTAATAACATAATATATTTCTCAGGAAAGATTAAAGCAGGTAATTAAATAAAGTAACATCTGCTTTTTCCTTTACATTCAATTAGCTGTGAAGCAGCTTTTGTTTTAAAATTATATTATAAGGAAAACTTTATAAACACTAACATTTTTATGTCTTATAAATAGATGTCCCACAGCTGCTCATAACTGGACTGGCCTAATAATATATAATATTTTTTCAAAGTTTATGGCCCCAAAATATTTAGTAGGCTTTAATCTTTAATTTAATTAGTCAAAGAGATTGACACTTCTCAAATAATATTTTTTCAAAGTTTATGGCCCCAAAATATTTAGTTTCAGATAGGCTTTAATTTAATTAGTCAAAGAGATTGACACTTCTCAGAAGCTTAAATTAATTTTTGAAGTTGTGTAAGTGGAGATCAAGAAAGTATTAAAAAAAAAATCTGTCATGGTGATCGGGGCATTTATAAAAACTAAGCCTGAACGACTAACACAAAGGTACCAAATCTGACCCATTCTTCACAAGAAAAGTCACGCTGTTGCCACATCTTCAGTGTCTCTCTGCTGAAAAGTTTTAAGGAACATGAAAAAGAACACTTCGACATAAGGTAAGTAAGGAGCAAGTGTGTGAAAGCATGCAGAGAAAGCATACAGCGAATGTATACATACAGGGAAGGGAATGCATACATGCAGCATACAAGGAAGCATGCAGAGAAAGCATACAGGGAATGGCTTTGCAGAATACATAGAACAGCTAATTAAACACCAGTGAAAGATGACATCCAAAAGCTTGGTGCTTCTACACAACTAGAAACATGACAGCAGAAGAAACAAAGACATAGAAGATATTTTGTGAGACTATTCTACTTTCTGTCTGAAATCATGTAACAATTTGGCTGCTACCAGTAGTTAATGGCTAGTGCTGGGGTCTGTCGGTTACCACCTAGAGATAAGCTCCAATTTGTGGAACAGTCTAGTTGAAAAGCTGAAGAGAAGAACTTATAACTACTAGGAAACACTATGCTGAGGAGAAATGGTCTTCTTCATATTATTCCTTTATGCAAAAGGTTTTTTCCCACTGTCTGCAAAGGACATTTTCTTGGATTTTAAATAAATTTTCTCGGATTTCCCGATCTTTGATTCCTCCTGTGCACCAGGGTATGAAAATATATATATGTAAACATGTTTATGTAAGCATATTTGAATATACACATACATATTTTAATACATATACATATTTTAACAGTATATATACGGAGCATATGTAATGTGTGTGTGTATATATGGAGTAGATATATATGTATAAGGAAAAGGATAATTTAGTTTTCATCAAAAAGCTGACCCAGCTTTGTGGAAATAAATTTGTCTTTGGAAGTCCATGGCTTTATAACTGTCAGGTTCAGCTACAGAAACCATTTAAAAGTAGAAGTGAAGCTGCACACTCTGAAAAAGCATCAGCCAATGTTATGAAGTTTTCACTTAGCAGCAGTCTGGTTAGCAAATATTTTCATGAGCATCCTGGTCCCTATTTCTGGACCAGGCTCTGTATTGGCTCTACCACTGTTACAGATAGCATCAATAGAATATAAAAGAATAGTATATAGGCACAAAAAGTGCTGAACCAAGGCAGTGTGTAAATACAGAAAAAAGAAATTTCAGTGAAGCCAAAGAGTATACCTCACAAGTGCGGAATATCCACCTGATATCTGTGACTCCTGCAGTGTCCCAACACCTTCCTGCATGCCAGAGAGACTTTAATGTAAACAGTATTGAAACTTTTTGCTTTTCCTGACTCCTGCAGTGGCTGTTCTTTCCTTGTCCTGAGCAGCTCAGTTGTAAACCTACCTTTTGGAAACAGTGGAGGGTGGGCTGGGGAGCTGGGGCTACTGGTAAAGTGCCCCAAGGTCTTGCTTTATAGACTTGTCATGACCTGAGGTGGGGGATGTTGTTACGTAGTTATCTTGAATCATATTAGACTGAGCCTGGATAAGATTAAATGCAGATAAAAGCATTTGATCATAACATTCAGAATAAACAAAGTTATGAATTTACAAGAAAATATAAAATAAATAAAATGAAAAAAAGTAACACTCTACCCAATGTTTAATCTAGTTACATTAGGAATTGTTTTTCTTTTCCTCATTCCCCTGAGTGTGCAGGAACAGGGTTAGGAAAGCCAAAGCTCACTTGGGATTTAATCTGGTGAGGGATGTGAAGGGCTTCTTTAGATATATTATCAGCAAAAGGAAGACTAGGGAAAATGTGGGCCCTCTGCAGAATGGGGCAAGAGGCCTGGTGACAAAGGACATGGAAAAGGCTGAGGTATTCAGTGCCTGGTGACAAAGGACATGGAAAAGGCTGAGGTGTTCAGTGCCTTTTACTCCTTGGTCTTTACTGCTAGAGTTTTGCCCTCAGGAATCCCAGGCCCCCAGAGACCAGCAGGAAAGTCTTGAGCAAGGAAGACTTACCCTTGGTAGAGAAGGATCAAATCGAGGGACATGTAAACAAAATGGACGTACACAAGTCCATGGGACCTGATGGGATGCACTCACAAGTGTTGAGGGAGGAGGTCCTTGCAAGGCCATTCTTAATTATCTTTGAAAGGTCGTGGTGGCTGGGAGAGGTTCCTGAAGGCTGGAGAAATTTTCCAGGCCAGGTCTCGACCTTGAAGATGTCTTGTTAACAGTTGCTAGCAAAAATGAGGCATAGTCACTTTGAATATTAAAAAAAAAAAAAAGGAAAATTGCTATTTTCTTTTTTGTGAAGAAAACTATATATAAAAAACTAAATAATTGTCTTGTATTATTTTTGAAGTAGTGTGTGATTATGTAGTAATGTTGTACTAGAATATGTAATTTCAAAGGGCAGAGTTAAGGTTGTATTTATAACCTTCATATTAATATTACCCGACTTCCTTACGTAAGCTTGTGTTCTCAACATTCCCTTCTGTAGTACTTTGTGTGTAGAAGGAAAAAAGTATTGCTATTAATTAGTATTTCAGTAAACAGAAATTTGTTCTCTCACTTATGATTTTTATCATAAAAGAAACCAGTAAACACCATAACATAAATCAGAGGTTTCATTATGTTTTTATCATTATATTTATTGCTTTATGCCATCTAGTGGACTCTGTTTGTGTTCAGTATCAGCTTTAGTAACTGCAGAACTTTAAACACTTTAACAGATGCTATTCTAATATGACTTTTTCATGTTTTCTTGATACATGATTGGATAATGGAAGATCTCATGATGATGCATAGGACAAGTTGCCTTGTTACACACTTTAAGATGGAAGGAATTAAACAAACTTAAATAACAAATGTTCAAAATGTTATTACTAATTTGAACTGACGCCAGGATGTTTTTCAGTGTTACATATGTGTTTGTTCTTAGTTTGGCTGAAATTTTCACTATGAATAATGAGGTGCTGAAATAAGTAAGCTGACCAGAAAATAACTTACAGCAAGATAGACTGTGTGGAGTGTTTAAGGATTATATTATTACACAAAGAGACATAATTGCAGTTTTGGGATTTGACTGTCCTGAAGAAATGTTGTTGCCCTGCAGGGTGAATTTATTTTTAAAAAGACTGTTGGTTTTTTTAAATGGAAGAAAAAAAGCCTGCCTTTTCTTTGCTGGACAAGGAGAATTTTAACATTTCAGAAATGTTTAATCTGTATGTTGATAGTTAAATGTGAGGTTCTTTGATTAATTTAATTTGTCCAAAGGAAAAAAAAAAAGTGTTATTGGATAACAGCTTTTGCGACAGACGTACTGACCCTGTCTATTGAGAGCCAGACAGTAAAACTAATTTATCCAGCATATCCGTTCACATATTTATTCATTCAGGTGCTGAATTGTCTGTAGTAGGTCTGTACAGCAGTAAGTTACTGCTTCTAGAGGAAAGTAAAGTAGCTGCAGCAAATGGGCCGAGACAAACATTTATGATGGCTGATTAATTCCATCACAGAAATTTGGCAAGCACTGTTTATGCTTTCCATGTGCAATGTTGCCAATTGTCAGTCTTCATAAAGGGTCTTGTATCGTGGATCTTTTTATCTTGTACCACTTTTTAATTTTCTGTCAGGCAACTTGGTATCTTAAAACCTCAGCTGCAGAAATCAGGAAATTACATTTGTGTTTTCATTTTCATTGAAGAAATTACATTTATAGTCTTTTGGTCCAAAATTAGAATATGTTGAAATGGGTGTGACCCTAAGCGTGCAAAAATAGGAAAACTTGAGAAAAAAACCCAACACCTCAATGTTCATTATTCTTAAAAGTAAAGATTTTTAAGACCACCCATGATTTTAGGATTTGGATTGGCAATATTGCATATAACTCTGGCATGGTATATCTGAATGTGGGCATTTTGCATTCTGGCAATTCATACCAGTCATGAATAGAGCTGCCAAATATGTTATTTTCTGGAGTTCCACTGGAATTGAAGCTGCCAAGCTATTTTTACCAGTAATTCTGATTTTAAATCACAGCTCCAAAGGAAAAAGTTAATTGGTCCTCTATAAAATCCAGTCTTCTATCATGTAAGCAGTTGTGATTAGCAATGTGTTTTACACTTTTCTGTTAATTTAGAAGCACCAATCCTGTGCTACATGCACATCTTACACCTGACACAAAGTATAAGATATTAGCAAAGGGAAAAAACAAACCAACCCAACACCCAAACTCTACTGGCTTTTACAGTAAGGATTTTAAAGTAGGAATAGTAATTACTTGAAGGACAGATGTTCCAGCAAAAACAATATACTTTTACACTGCTGTCAAGCTGTTGAACCATAGAAGCCAGGTTTAACTAAAAAGAAAATCTACAGAGGCCTCTTCTGCTGAGTTGTATTACACTGTGGTAACAGACTGAGTTTTAATTTTACTCTGTAGATATGGGCAACCTGAAACACAACACCATTGTCAAAAAAAAGCACGTGCTTTGTTGCTGTACCTTTGCCTCTTTGTAATAGTAGAGGGTTTGCGTCAGAGACTAATGTTTCATTTTATTAAATATTTACCAACAATCTATTGGCCATATGTCATAGAGTTTGCATGGTGACAGACTCGGTATTCGTCACCTTTTCAAGATGATTCTGTTAAATCTGCAGTGTTATACAGGTTCACAAAGCCCTTTCAGTAACCCAGGTTTTTGTTCTTTGTGCTGTCTTTGCTAAACTGGCGTCAGTATCGCATTTGTGCTCTGTTGAAATGGTTTTCAGGAATGAGCTTTTCAGGACTTTTCTGTGGGGTACCATGGAAGATGTTAGGACTCCTTTCTCAAGTACTGTTTATCTGACAGTATTTGTCTTCAAATATTTTCTAAGTGCAGAGACACTTTCCATACGGAAACATTATTAGTCAAATGTTATAATAATACTTAAAAGGCTCTTTCGACTCTTTTGTTGTTAGGATTATTCACCAATCTGGTTCATTTTATATGGTGTTGCAGAATAAACAACTAAAATTATGGAAATTATCACAGGTTAAGTTTTTGTAAGGTTTGGATAAGGTTCATGCTTTGAGTACGGGGAGGGGGGAAACACTCAATATACTTGTTAAAGCTTAATATCTTTTCTGTTTAACATATTATAGTTTCAAGACCCTCACAGTATACGTCCCTTATCCTGTCTGAATTTAATTATTTTCCATGTTTTCTGATGCAGAATAATTTTTATGTAAGATGGTAAAATGATGATAGTATCAATTACAATTAATTGGAAGTTATTAAAAGCTTCTAATTTCTGCAATTGCATAAGATATATATTTACTTTATAAACAGGTATGTTTGCATATTGTAATGATGAAAACTGATTAGATATCAAGATAAAAATGTATGTTATTATAATAATTAAGAATACCAAAATATAAGTTATGAACAACAAGCAACAAATGATTGAGTGACATGCAAGAGAATGTCTTTGGCTACCAGAATGAAAAGGAAGGACTTCAAGGAATAGGTCACTTTCCATGATGTACCTATTCAACGTAAGGTTCTCACAATTGTTTCGGTCTCTAATATCATGAGCAGCATTGTGCCCCAGTAGGGACAGAGTTATGCCGCCTCCAGCATCAAAGCATGCCATCTAGGGACATTCAAAGAGCCGGGCTAGTAAACACATTCCCTAGCTCCTTTCCCACCAGTACAAGTTCCTCTAAATCCATCACACGGTCAATGTAGTCACAGATGTATGGATAGAAGTAACTGGAGGTCTGAGTCATCTATGAGACAGCGGTAACTCTCAGTGCCTACCAGACCAACGCTTCACATTCATATACCTGATCCCTAGAAGATTATTTAAGGATAAAGAGTGCTTTTTGTCCCGTTGTCAGGTGGTAGTTGGATGGGAAGTCAGGCTGACACAGGTACTTTCATTTCTATTTCTTCAATACCTTGGTCAAAGCTGCTGAGTCAGCATAGAGGACTCAATAGTCTACTTCAAACAAAGGGGGGCAGAAGTTGTACCATGACTCACAGAGCTGCCCAGACACTCGACCTCTTTCTTTTGTGGCTAAACACTAGGCAATAAATTAACTCTATGGTTTTATTACACTGTGCAAAACATGCTGGGTACAAAGACTTGTGTGGCACACAGTGAAATTAATTAGGTAATTTTGGGGGGGGTAAGCAGCATTTATTTTCATTTTTTTCCCATTTTTTGTGGATATAGAGAAAATATTTGACAGGTAATGAGAAGTTGTCTAACAATACAGCCATAATCTAAAATCTAGCTAGAGAAGAAAGGGGAGAACACGGGGGCAAAAGGGTTTTTTTTTTTTTTTTTTTTTTTTTGTAAGCTTCTGTAGAGTTTATGGACATTAAAGAAATATCAAAACAAAATTAATAGCCATTGGATGGCTGAGACATGATTAACAAAACAGGTAAAGGTATTACTTCTACTCAGATCCTTAACCATCTCAACAAACCCGGTTTTGCTATGTTGCATGCTATGAGCACTTGAAAAAGCACATAATAAAAGGGTATAACTGAAATTGTCCTGTGTTTGTTGTGCTAGATTACAAGGAAGCATTCTTGTCAGCTAGATTTGTCCTACCTTCTAGAAAGGAATGTTGTACCAGGAGCAGTTTGTAAGATGTTGTTCAAAATTATGTCCTGAAAAAATGGTGTCTTATTTGGGTTTTTATTTCTTAAGAAAAACACTCAAACCAGAGGGAAGGCTAATTGCCTTTCATGAAAGGCTTAATTAATTAAAAAAATGAAATTTAAAGGGATTGTAACCTTGATTGTGACAGGACAATTGACCTCATTTTGATTTCCATATTATTAGCAACTCAATATGAGTCATTACATAACATTTTTTTTAGAAAGTATTCTTTACCACCATCATAGCCATAGTGGTAGGAAAACTCAACAGCTGTGTGCTTAAATGTAATTGTTGAAAAGCATGTTTTGATATGGTTTTCACAGCCAAAGTAAGTAATATTTGAAGAAAATGAGAAACATTCAAGAGAATTCTGGGTAGTGAGTCAGTCTGTATCGTAGTTGAATATCACCATCCTCCACAAAATATTACTGTGATTCTAGTTATAAAGTAGATTTGTGGCAACCCTTTCATGGAGGTGTTAATAGGGTATGATGACAGCTACTTTACAAAGACAGTGTATGAATAGTTTAGGTATTCTCACCACAGTAATAGCATGTATCTCTTCTCACAGTCGGAACAGTGCTTTTTTTTGACTGAAGTATGAGGAATGGATTTTCTTCAGACAATAACTAGTTAGGCATATGAACAAAAGAAGTCATATGCAGATAAGGTGTCTTTAAATTTTTCTTTTACAATTTACTGTTTGTTAACTGACATTAAATACTTCGCAACTTAGCTGACCAGTTCTAAGCCATGAAGAGCAACATTTAAATGAAACTGTCCACATCTAATTAAGAAAAGTGAATTAATATCCTTAGTATATCTCCATTTTCTATGGTGGAAAAATTCACTAGCTGCAAAAAGCTAAAGTAATTGAATCAGCTAAAATATTGAGTTCAGCTTGGGAGCTCTGGAATGTGGGCTTGTTCTTCCCTCTTTTTAAATTATAGAATAATGGCAGGTGGGGGCCTGGCTCATGAATGAATCTTATGATGGAACTAGATGCTCTGGGGATGGTCTTTGGTGCTTCAGTCAGATAAATGTTGCCAGACATAAGTTAGTAAAACTGATACGGAGCGCTCTGAATGTGGTTTGGGGAAAAAAAAATCCTCTCCAGGATTTGATGTCCAAACCTATAAAAGAAAAAAAAAATGCAACACCTGAAAAGTGCTCCTTTTCCACATTATATTCAGGGGCAAAATTACTGATATACAACTAGATGAAAGAAGCCAAAGAAAAAACTGGTTACCTGGTGAAAATAAATCTGAAAACCATTGTTTAAAACCATTTTAAAATTCATTTTATATAAAAATGGAAAACCCACAAAAATAAAACTTTTTTTGCAGACAGCTTCTTTTCTGAATGAAGGCCATTTTTAAATCAATAATAAAACAAAAAACTCAATGTCTACCAATCAGTTCCCTGCAGTAGCTACCATGAGCTAAATACCATTTTTCCTGTCATCTGAGAAAACACATTTATAATCTCACTTTTTGCTTGCTGAGCTTTTTTTCTCTATGGCTGAAGCCCTTTTTTTAGTATTCTGAACTGCTTGTGAATCCCCAGAGCTTTTTGTTTCTTATCCGCTTAATCTTTAGATATAGCTGATGAATATTGCCGTAAGTAATCGAAAGCATTCTCAACCGCTTGTTTCTTTCAGGCCTGTGACTAGAAGCCCTAAGGAGTGGGCTAGGCAGAGCTCTTCTCCCAGCTGGCTGAGACCCACGTGTTTGGTGTTGGGAGATGTCCTGGGAAAGATGAAAGGTGTGAACAGTGAAAGGATGGGGGAGGTGGGGATTCAGCAGGGGATTGCAGACCACGCTGTGGCAGCTCTGAGGAGGAGGAGGGGGGAGGAAGAAGTCATTCAAGATAATAGTTAAAGCAGGAGGTTTGTAAAGCCCCTGAGCTAAAGGGAGAAATATATGGCCCTGGGCAAGACAATGAACTCATTGCTTTATTACAGAAAGAGAGATGTAGTTACTCTGAGACAGCTGAAAGTGAGGTAGTATTTATTTTAAGGGTTTTGAGTATAAATAAACTGCTTCCAGAATTCAAAAGATACCTGAAGGTCTATCTGAAACCAGGAAAGAGTGCCCCGGCTTGGTGCTTATCTGCTGGGAAACACAGTATTAGAACAATCTGTCTTCCTCTACTTCATTCATTTCTGATGCCCACAGCAATCAATGAAGGACAGAAAGGCCTTGTGCATGCCAGGTGCACAATTCAATAATCATCCTCCCACAAAGGAAGTTCAACTCCTTCTTTGTTGCCAAGGCTCAGGGAATAGAGTGTACGATGAAGTACAATAGCTTTCTTCATAAATTGTATGTCTGTATATCTTTCAGTCTATAATGATGTAGTATAACATTTCTGTAGCTGGGAGAGCGAGTAGCTTTTTCCAAACCTGTAAGAGCTATTCCAAATCAATTCCTAAGTGTTAGAGTGATTCAACCCTCACCTTCTCTGCCAGTGTATGAAGCGTCAGCAGCCATGTATGCTTTGAGTTCTTGCCAAGTGCACTTATGATTCAGGAGGAAATAGCAAGGAAAAATGGCTTCATGGCTGCTGCATATTAAAAAGACCTTGAGAATTTTGTATGGGAAGGATTAAGTTGTCTGCAGTGTACAGAAAAGATCTGAGTTAAGGAAGTTACTAGAAATGGTAGTTCTTTAAACCTGTCATGTGCTCCAGCCCCGAATTTGCTGAAGAACTGTGTTTGCAAAGAAGTACAACAGTTCAGCAATGTAAACAATTAATATTCATGATCCTTTTTTCTTTCTAATGTGAAGAAAAACATAGCTGAGTAAGAGTATTTCTAGCATTTGCTATGTGCCACTCTTTCAAAACTCTATTTTCTCTAACAAATATGTGACAAAACTCTGAGTTATAAGAGGATAAACTAAAATTACAAAATAGGAACTTTCAGAAACTTTGAAAATGTTGCTTATCCCCATTAATATGTCAGATCCCCATGAATATGTCAGTTCATTTCAAGTTTCCAAAAATAGCAAGCAACTTAAAATCAATTATTATTATTTCTGCCTTTTGCAGAATTCTATAAAAATAGTTTTCACAACATGCAAAAGGAAAGTCTTGCCATGCTCTCCCTGGTGATTTAGAATGCTAATGTGCAAATGACTTGCCTTTGTCTGGGGGGAATTTTGATCCAAGCCATGAAATAGCGGGTGAACCAGCATTTGTTTCCTTCCCCAAACAGTGAATGTTTTGAATTATTGTCATTTATATTTTGAGAGAGTATATGCATGCATGGAAGAAAAAGGTTCATTTAATTAGCTTAGAAGAGTTACTCTAAAGCCTTTTTTTTTTTTTTTAATGATTTAAGCCACAGATAAATCTTCAAAGAAAAGAATGATATCAGAGCTGAAATGAGTGAAATCAAGACCTAGTCTAAGGTCCTCTCTTTTCAGGTTGTTGAGAGAAGTGTGAGTTGTAAAGTAATGTGTAATTTTCCTCTTACAGATGTGGGAACTGTCATTATTCATTTAAAGAGAGGAAAAAAAAACCCAACCTCAAAACTCTAAGTTAGAAAGCCATCTAGGGCAAAATTATTTCCCTGAAAAAATGTCATGCTGTGATAATTGTAACCTCTTGAGAATGGGGCTTTATAAAAGAATTGTTGACAGATCTTCTGCAATTGGGTACTTCAGTTCTTCATTTTGTTCTATTCCTAGACATGAAAAGTATCTGTTTCAAGAACTTAATTCACAAATTGGTCTGCTTTGAAATTTTAAAGTCTAGCAAAATATGCTAACACAAAAGAACCTTTATTTGTAGAATCAGATAAAGAATGTTAATAATAGAGTTGCTTGAAACTCTTTATTAAAAACAAATCAGAAGCTATAAATTGCTTTTTCCAAACACAGTTTTAGTTTTAGTTGGGTTTTTTTTTGGGGGGTGGGGTGCTTTCTTGTGAAAAGGAAGTTTCTGTATGTTTTTAGAACTCTGTGCATGTATATATGTATATTTAGACAACTTCACAGGAGATATTTTCACTTAAAAATTATTAGTAATTTAATGGTAGCTCTATGTATTGTGAACAATACTTTGAAAACAATTTCATCTTGACAGGGATAATAAAATTTTGTTCTTATGTAGAGAGGTTATATTGATTAACTACAACAAGAGCAAAGAAATTATTATTTTAATTTTACATGTGATTCTTTTTGTTACTGTGTTGCAATAGATTCTAGTTGCCTGCAAGTCCCATTGCTGATCTACAGTGCACACATGTTTTTCATGAAGCATCCCTGACTTCTTGCACCTGGTTGAAATCTCCAGTGGAAGACAGAAATTGGGAAATTACTCTGTCTGCACGCAATGGTAGTTTACTGCAAAAGAACAACAGCAAAATGGAGATAAGTTAGTAGACTACATTTTTTTTATGGTGAATACGCTTTTTTTATGTGTATTTTAGAACTATGTTGTAGTACAGGGTACAGTGTAGATTTTATCTAAATAATGTATAGTTGCTGGAAAAGTAATTTTCTAGCAAAGCTGCAATTTAGTTTAGTAGTGGTTCACCTAGAAGAAAAAACCCTGAGACTTCTTAAAAAGAGTATTTAAAAAGAAATCTCTGCTATAACAATCATTGCACTTTGTCAGAGGGTAAGAAATTATGCCTTGTAGTTGAAAGGGTTTGTTAGTTGAGGTCCTACTTCACTGAGATTTGAGCAGTTTTCTGAGACTGATTTTTCTTTTTGGCTATAGTAAGGCAGAATTGTGAAGTGTGCTTCTAAATTTTGGCCTTCAGCAACAACGTTTCCAAACTGAAACAAAGATTTAGTAGCTCAAATTCATAAAGTTGACGACTTTTTTTTTTTCTCCTTTGGATTTCTGTATAACACTGTGGATTTTCTGAACTTGTGCTTGGTGTTTGTGTAATAAGACTTGTAAATATTGTCTATGATTCTGTACATTAAAAATGGTCTCTAAATAGTGTCTATGTTATATTATTGAAGGACAAATGCCAATTAATCCTAAACTTACATGAAACTGCAGGAAAAAGAATCTTGCCTAGGCTATGGTTAGCAAGAGATCGGCTAAAGGTGGGTGGGCATGGAGCTGCTTTTCACCGTGGTATGTAAGAGGCAGAAAGCAGCTGCTAGCTTGGTGCTGTATGCTATGTAGAGAGTTTCCCTCTTTTGTTCCTACAGTGTAGGTGATATAAAAGGACCAAAGAAAGATGACTCCAGGCTGTCCTTTGCAAGGAAGTAGCATGTTGTATGTTTTATCCATAACTGTTGAAGTCATGCCACTGTCTAGGAAAGAATTCAATATTTAAGGTGCCAAAAAATATAAGAGCAAGATCAAGCATAACTCCGTAGCCACTGAGTCAAATTGGTGTATGACTCGACACACTTGATCTTTGTGTGTGTGTGTGTGTGTGTGTGTATATATATAAAAAAAATATTTGGGAAACTTCTCATTTTTTAAACTTTCTTTCAAAAGAAAGTTCTTTCTCTTGGATTTTACTTTTTAAACATTTAGTGGTTTGGTTTTTTTCCCTTGACTCTTCGTACAGTTGATGTTTCATTTTTCTTAAAGCCTAAAAGGCTAAGACTGGTTGCTGGATATTGGTTAATACCCTTTCTTTTCTAAAAAGAAATATCTCCTTTTTGTGTTGGAATTTTAGAATTCCAAAGTGAATGCTTCTGAAATGGATACATTTTTGCAAATAGAAGATGAAAAATAAAAATAAAAAAATTATATTCCTTAAGTTTAGTTTTGAATTTAAAATAAATGTTGAAATGCAGATTATTTTTTTTAACCAACTTTAATCGTCTCAGTAGCAGTAAATAATATTTAAGTTTACAGAAACTCCTAAACTATAGGAATCATTACTTGAAATACTGTATACAGTAGCTGCTTGCCAACTCCATGATCAGAACAGTTATCCCTTAAGGTACAAGAGGTAATTACAATAGAACATACAATGTGCTCTTTAAGGTCACTATAAAACTGACAATACTTGATGTGTAACCCCTCATTTCAGCAGTAATTTAATTGGTATGTTTTCTGTTCAGGCTTACTGTCATTGGCTGGAGCTTGAACCTGTAGCTTCAGGCCTGGCATTTAGTTAGGTATACTCTGACAGAAAATTAGACTCTTAATTAGATGTGAAGATATAAAAAAAGCTTTGGTTGTCCAAAACACCCAGCTAGCAGTTAGTACTGGGGTAGACTAGCAACACTGCTTGAATGCACAGTTTATCCTCTAACTAGGGATTCCCAACGCCTTATCCTTCAAAACATCTGAAAAATAGAAAGGTCAACATTGCATGTTTGTGTTCTTACATATGAAATGTGGCCATAGGTGGGTGCTGGATTCAAATTTTAATTAAGATTTAAAATGGGGTTGAGTAACTTTTAAATGTAGAGAAAAATGTTAATTATGACAGCAATGAAAATTTAACAGTTAATGGAGAGAGAAGGATCTCATATGTACCCAGCACAGGGTTCTTACTTTCCTCTAGCACTTGGAACTAGTCATGTAAGATGAAAAGGGTCAAATAGATAGGCATGACCAAGAGTCATTGTTCCTTTATAAATTCTTGATCATTAAATCCGTAATGTTCTAATGGGTTCTGTACATCTTACTTTATATTTCAGTGTATAAAAAGCCTTCTTCAAAATATACTAGTTTGGATGAAATAAAATAAAGTCTCCAATATTTATGCATAACAAAAGCATGGGTATCTTCATTTGAGTAGCTCCTAAGTAATGAAAATCATTATAGTCTAAATACTAAATAAAAGAATATAATTACCTACACAGTCATGAGGGAGAAAATACCATGTATTATTGGAGCTTCTTTAGCCCTTTGTGAAGAGGGAGATTTGCTTGCTAGTAATTTTTAGAAAATTACAAATTTTAATTTCTAATTTAAGATTTTAAGATTTAATTCTGTTGCAAAAAGTTCCACATCTCAGAATATTAATTCTCTCTGAGTATTGGAAAGCTTTTGGAATAACTTTTCTTGCTCACTATGTTTATCATAGTCAAGTGCTCTTCGACGTCTCAGGCCTCAGCACTTCAAGAGTTTTTGTCATCTTTTCAGAGTAGTTCATACAATTCTTATGGTTAGTCAGCATAACACAAGGAGAGGTGAACTGTGATGCTAAGTAGAGTTCCTGGGAAAATATGACGAAGTGGCTAAAGAATTTAATTTAGAAAAGAAAAAACTCCTAGCCTGTTAGCAATGAGTAAGCAGCAAGCCTGTAGTTGAAGAGTTAAGGATAGGGATTGGATTTTTTTTATTTTCTGTGTATCAATCAAGTCACTGCTTTTCTTTGTACTGCAACTTCTTGGGGTGTCCTTAGTTAAATTTATATAGAAACAGCTGTAAGTGGAGAGTCTGTGTTCTTAGGGTCTATGTTTCTAAAGGCAGAGCATTGTTTAAAAGCAGGAAATTTAACTATCCTAGTCACTGGAAGCTTGCATCATTTTTAAGAGTGTCCCCTTCCCTTGTATGATGGTTTTAATGGTGAATTTACTAAGAAGTCCATTCTTTGTAGTCTGGCAGTAGATGTAGTTAAAAGCAAAATAGTTGATGTCCTGAAAGAGCTAAATATGCAATCTGACTGAGCAGAAACAATTGAATAAGTATAGAGAGGCAATAGAGGAGCTGCAGATAGCTTAATAGATGTCATCAATCAGAGAAGCAAGCATTGTACAACAAATGTGGCATGGTGTTTGTGATCTGTCTGCACTGAAAGAGGGATTAAGAGCTGGATCCAGTACACTAGTGTATTTGCAGCTGCAGGCAGACATAATCACCTTGGCTTTTTCCAAGTGTCTTCTTAAGAAGAAAGTCTGAGATATTATTGTTGTTAGCAAATTAATGTTGTCTTAAGATAAACTTGCTTGTTTCAAAATAGATTATAGGGGAATGAAATGGTGTTCACCCCTGGAGATTCATAAATGTGTGCTTTCAAATTCAATTCTCCTACCTGCTTCATGCATGTTTCTAATAGTGCCAACATGTTTGTAGCTTCTACCTCAGAATTTCCTCAATGTGAGGAAATTCTGAAAGTATGATGGAAGATCAGCTTTTCAAGGCTTTATATTTTCAGGCATGCAGGTCTCGAAGTGTTCTATAAGAATTTTCATATATCCCATTAAAAATTAAATGTAATAAAATAAAAGGAAATAAAAGTGAAATAAACTGGTAGGGTTGGGGATGGAAGACAAAAATGAAACAAAAATTTAAGTACTTGAGCTACTTGAATGCTGCTAAAAGCTGTTGAGAAAACCCTACTTTCATTTTATGACAAAAAAAACCCCATGTTGCAGTGTGTTGTAATTTTAGCAAAAGTGCACAATAATTGTGAAATAGTGTTAAACTGGAAATTCTGAAAAAAATTTTGAATGAAGTTGGGGATGGAAGACAAAAATGAAACAAAAATTTAAGTACTTGAGCTACTTGAATGCTGCTAAAAGCTGTTGAGAAAACCCTACTTTCATTTTATGACAAAAAAAACCCCATGTTGCAGTGTGTTGTAATTTTAGCAAAAGTGCACAATAATTGTGAAATAGTGTTAAACTGGAAATTCTGAAAAAAATTTTGAATGAAGTCTATTGCTTTTTTAATTATGACAATCTCATAGTTATCAAAATGGCCTTGTGAATTTTGTATTGTGTAAATTTCCAAATGGAATCTACCTGGTGAGGAATAATTCTAGCATTTTGCATGTTGCCTAAAACAGGCATAGTTATGGATAAGTTGGGATTTTTGTTCTTGTTAAGAGGAGAGTGTTAGGTCTTAAGGTTGTAAATGTGTTTAATTCTGTTTTCAATGGGAATCAGATTGGTATTGTGGTTGAACCGTGTATTGTGATTGCTATATTTTGCTGAGTGTAACTTACATTTGTATTGTTGTTTCAGTATATTTTGTACCACTCTGCTAAAACAGAAAGCCCAGGTAACATCAGCTATCTTCAAATAAGTAAATGTAATATTAAACATTACACCCTCCACGTGCGAAATATCTAAAAGAACCTGGTCAGACAGTATTGGGCACTGACAAATGGGCAATTTGTTCAGTGTTTAAAAACTTCCATCTAACTTGTGATATGTATGATGCTAATGATGACATTCATGGATGGGTGTCATCATGAATAATCATTCAGGATATTACCAAGAGAGCTTTGTGATAACTAGATTATACTTTTCAAAGAATTTCCTGAAAAATCAGGATTTTTGAAAACTGTATGTTTTCAATCTTAGGGCTTCATGTTGAAGTTCAATAGGATATAAAACTGCAGGTTTCAGAAGTTACTAACTTAGAAAGTTGAGAGTTTGTGGTGATTTTGTGACTTGATACAGCCAAAATTTACTTGAAACTGAGCTGATGTTTACCCTATCAAATGTTATACAGTAGGTGCTTAAAAAGTTTTGTGACCTGTGAATTTATTCCAGTTGGAAAGAGAGACTTGATTCATTTAGTCAGAGATTTCTACATAATGTTTTGCACTCTTATTTATATGTAGTGTTGCCATGCAGGTGTAATTCCACACTGATTTGTGGAAAGTGGCCTGGTTTACTTTTCTACAGAAAAGTTTACTAAGAATAAAGTTGGATTCTGGCTAGATAGGAATAGAGTTATCTTATAAAAGAAAAAGAACAGCACTGTGACAAGATACTAAAAATTATGTTGCAGAGTTTATTTCCGCTTTATTTTGGAGCTTCAGGAATGTGCATTCAATATTAGGTGTTTTAGGCCCATCCTCAGTTACGCTGTACTAGGACCATTCAGACAGGGCTACTTATAGAAGAAAGGTACTAGTTACTCCAAGGTTCAGTAAGTACCATTTTTTCATGGTCCTAACTCTGTGGGAAAGGTTATCTTCCTCCAGATTTCATGAACTATTCTGCAATGGATTTCATCTGTCAAGAATTCAAGATAACCCAGTGACTGGTGGGTTGAATGATTTAAAATCTCTTAGTTCTTTGTCGAGTGAAATATTTGTTATAAACTGTTTTTGTTTTCTTGCACGTGTGTATCAATTCTGTCTTCTATGTGTGTTGGAAATAGCAAAAGAATTACAGTAATCATGGTTATTAGCAAAATTCACTTTGTTGTTTACTTCAACACAATCTATTGGTAGTTGATGCCATGAAATACTGATATTCATAAGAGTTTAATGACAGTTAAAGACAGTTAAAGAGTTAAAAATACAGTGCCTCATGCTTATATGTATTCTTATATTGAGCAATATGGCTTGCATTGAAAGGCTAAAAGGACCAATTAAGATTCCTATCTTTCCTCTGGTTCAAAAGAAAATGTCTGCATAATCTTTTTTCCAAAGGGAATCTGAATTAAAAGGAAAAGTGAGAAATGCTTAGCTTTAAAGGGCCATTTTCTTCCCTGAAATGCACATAAAAGTGCAGCTGCAGCAACACAGTGTTCACTCTAGGGCAGGAAAAGCTGTCCCTTTTTGGCCCTGAAAAGAGCTCTTCCTGTATGTGTGATGGGAGAATATTTCCAGGCTGCCTCCTCATCTCTTCTCATCAGCCTGGTAACAGACTGGAAAATACTTGCCTCTGAGTCTGTGTGGCAGGACTTCAGTGTGAGTACCATCTGCAATCGTACAGGAGCTGTATGATGAGGAGTCATTCTAGGATCATGCAAAACCTGGTTGACATTGTTCCCTCATTTGAGAGAAGAGAGGGTTCGGTCAGATCTATAGCATTTTGCAAGCAGGTAGAGGCCTCTAAGGGCACTGATAGTCTGCAGTAATGTCTAGCCTGAAAGGCAGGAATGGTCTAAGTAAAGAATATGGTGGCTAAGAGGAAGTTGAAAGTATATCGCTGTCCTCATTCTGCCTAAGGTTTTGTTGGCCAAACATATTTCTATTTGACTAGCATAAATATTTTTTGGCAGTAGAAGACTTACAAAGGGAGTACTTGTATATATTTACCAGTGGAAGAGTTAGGGTCTCCAGTAGACAAAGTGTGTACTTGTGAAGGGGACCTTTGGGAAGCTCTGTTGCCTGATGCAAGCACTGACCTAAGGAAGTAGGAGGCTTCCTACAGCCACTGGAAACAGAAGGGACAGGGGGTCTTGTAATTGCTAGTAAGATTTCTGTATTAATAAGTTAGGAATCTAGGGAGATTTTATTGCTTGACAGCAGGCAGACTACTTCTGTTTCTTTTTTTGGGTAGAAGCTGGCCTTTCTATTGGGTAGTACTGTTTAGGTTTTTGGTAATAACTGTAAGTCTGGGCATGAGTTTCCACTAGTATTTTATTTTAACTTAATTAAACACTTGCCAGCTTTTGTGCTCTTTTC
This sequence comes from Aptenodytes forsteri, assembly GCF_000699145.1. Lineage (NCBI taxonomy): Eukaryota > Metazoa > Chordata > Aves > Sphenisciformes > Spheniscidae > Aptenodytes > Aptenodytes forsteri. Next base: position 12,197,874 of record NW_008796218.1, on the reverse strand, counting down.
CTATATTGGATTGTGATTTTGAATGTCTACTTCAGTTAAAAAAAAACAAACCACCTTAAAACCAGCTGGTTGAGGCTCACAAAAGTACATAATGCCCAGTTTGGCTCTCAGGGCAGTGGTCTGTCTCTACATAGAGACAATAAACCTTTTATCCTATGGTGATTTTATTTGTAATTGGTGTGAATAACAATATTGAAGCCAGACATTTAATTAAAAACTTGTCCTATTGCAATTTGATACCCATGGTTACACCCTGGATCTGTATATAATCTGTATATAATGTAGAGGATTCTTTACTACAAAAAGCTAAGGCACTAAGGAGACTACACTTAAATTTAACAGGCAGAACTCTCCGGGACACTGATATTGTTAGATGAGAGAAGGGAAGCAAAAATAGGACTGGAAGAGCTGACGCACACAAATGCTGAGGTCAGAATGAAAACTGGTTTTTCTGAAGATGGCATAAAGCTGAAGGAACTGAGACTACCTCCGGCAGTTTTTTTGAAGCTGTGGTCACCTTCTTATGTTGCAGTGGCTGTGTTATTTTTTTCATTTTCAGGTTGCTGTTTGTGGTGTTCTATTGAGGAAAAAAAAGAGTTCAGCCTCTAGATACACACATAATCCAGAGGAATTGTTCTAATGTACTTTCTTACATAACAGCTCTGTATTTATTCTCCCTGAAGAATGAACTGTTCAGTCTAGGACCACAGATATATTCTGCTAGGTTTTTTTAGGTAAATGCATTATCTTGGAGAGTCTTTTTAAAATTTTATCTCCTTTCATCATGGCAACTTTATTAATAGATTTTTCTGGAAAGTAGTAACACTTCAGGGGTTGATGAGAACCTTAGGCAGTATGATGCAGTGCCTTTGAGATCCTTTTAAGCAAACACTCTTTTAATTGCAATGCTGGGATGAGAATTTCCTTTTGAAGACTTTCTGCCCTTTTGAAGAGTAGTACTTTTAAGCTATGTTTTGAGCTGCTGTGGATGCATACCAGTGGGGTAGATGAGGCTGCAATTCCTGCTTCTGCACGCATAGGAATAGTGGGATACAGAACTCATAATTTGCTCAGACAGATGGCACTTCTATTTAGCATCTAGTATCTATTGGTATAAACTATCTACAGATTGTCTAGTAGTTGTTGTTGCAGACTTTTAAAGATAAGCTATGTTTTGAGCTGCTGTGGATGCATACCAGTGGGGTAGATGAGGCTGCAATTCCTGCTTCTGCACGCATAGGAATAGTGGGATACAGAACTCATAATTTGCTCAGACAGATGGCACTTCTATTTAGCATCTAGTATCTATTGGTATAAACTATCTACAGATTGTCTAGTAGTTGTTGTTGCAGACTTTTAAAGAAGGAAGTCTTTTTTTTTTTCATTACCAGGGTTTTTATATTTGTGGGGGCGGGTCAGGGGTAAATACCAGTGTTTTTATATTTGAGGGGGCGGATCAGGAGTATGATGGAATGTTCTCGGTAAAGGTACAGACCCTCAGTAATGAGGTAGATTAAGATTGGCAGGTAGTATAGTTCTTTATTTAAGGTAAAAAATTAATAAATTCATGAAGCTGGACTCGTACTTGACCTTAGGAATGTTTAATATTAATAGCCTAGAGGAGTCAAGAGAAAAGATTGGCACTGAGCAACAGGTTGCTTTTTTGACATAATTTGTTCAGATCTCTTAGGCCTTTTTAAATGTAAATAATGAGAATGTATTCTCCCTTTAAGAAAAAAACCTGTAAACCTGACTTTGTTTTATTGATAGTATTGTGAATGAGCATCTGGGATGCTATTAAATTCATAGGTATCCTCAGTTCTGTCTCTTTCATTCACCAAGTAATGGACTACTTTCGTTTAAGATTAGAAATCTTGCTACAAAGTGAAAACCTGCTTTGATACCAACATGGAAAGGCACTTCTATACCTAAAGACGAGTTGTCTATAGATAGCAGTGACGTTACTGCAGTTGAGGAAACTTCATTCCATTAAAAACATCAGTGAAGAACTAGAGTAATGCTTAATAATTAATGAATATGATTTAAGTCCATTTTAAAATGATGACACTTTTTAATGGTCCTGTAATATTTATAAGAAACTCTTACCTCCCGTAATTCTAATGAATGAATTTCCCTGACCCTTACTGAAAGTTACACTTGTAAAATAGTTTTTCAGCTTGCTACTAAAGGGTCTTTTGTTCAAAACCACAGTTCATTCACATAATTTTTGGAATGTCTTCAGGCTCTGTAGACTTGCCTCTTTTGTTTGGCTTAGCATATTTCTTGTAAGTTACTGACTATTAGCTAACACCTGACTACTTTAAGAAGGATTGAAAGTCCCATACATAGAATCATAGAATGGTTTGGGTTGGAAGGAACCTTAAAGATCATCTAGTTCCAACCCTGCTGCCATGGGCGGCCACTAGATCAGGATAACTTCCACTAGATCAGGGATACCTTCCACTAGATCAGGTTTGTGCACAAACCACATTTTGCTAAAAGGAATATTATTTTCATGTTTTTCATACAGAAAGTCTAGACTGTGTCAAAAGAAGGTGCGAGGTGACAAAAGTATATACAGAAGACTTTCATTCATTGCAAGTACCAAAATTTTTTCACTGTCCTTATTGTTAAGGTCCCTAATAGTGGGGCCTTAACAGTAAGGACATTGTCCATCTTACTTCAATGAATTAATTTCCGTTAAGGAGCTCTGCACTGGGTCGTAGGAATATCATGTGAATAAAATTTCAGGATAGATTCAGATTCAGTCCACCATGTTCAGCACATTCCATGAGTGCTGGGATATGTTAAAGGTCCAGCATGAGTTGGAGGAGGCATGGACTGGGATGGCAATTAGCTCCTGCCATTTGCCTTTGCTTCCAGCTCATTTGCAGGCTATTTGTACTCCTAGAGAAGCCATGGTGGAGAAACAAAGCAGTCTTAATGATATGTGAGTATGTGGGTGCCCATTTATGCCTGTTCTGGTCACATGGCATCATGAGGCATCTCAGCCTTCCTGCTTTTTCCAACCCTGCCTCTTCTGTCAACAGATTCATTGCGTGTATGCCAGCTTTCCCAGCTAAGGGCTTACGGTCTTTACAGATTTAGTGAAGAAAAAGCTGGGTTTTGTGATTTCATACTGAATAAGGATTTCTGTGTGACTGATAGGGAGTGTTCTGAACATTCAGTGCTCTCTGGACTATAGAGATGCTTAAATCATGACTACCTGCTACCCACTTGCAGCCATTAGGGATTCAGAGTGAATGTCTGCTTCTGAAAGCAGGTAAGTATTTAAAAAGAGTGGTTATATTTTTATAATAATCATATTAATTTAGGAGGAGACCTGAGTTCTTGGCCACCATCATACTGAGGCTATTCATGCCTAGAGCTCTTGCAGCCCAGGAATATTCCAATGATCAAACTACAGATTAGGTTGGTGTGGACCCAGATTTGACCTCTTCAGCTGAATTGAGATTACTGAAAAAAAATGCAATATGTGTGAAGGCCAAAGATGTGTGATGGAGTTCTGCACCATACTTTGTGCTTCCAATGCTGTTAATGAATTTTGACCAATAAACATTTTGCATAAATACAATTACTGTCCCTCTTTTGATGATAAGAATCCAATGTCACTCCTTTTGGGGGGATTGGAAGCATGTAATTTTTTTCATCTTGCCTTTAGAGAATGTCTAGAGTCAAGTTTTACTGTCTTAGAAAAAGCCTCTATTACATCAATGAAGACAATGGATTTTAAGATTCAGTCCATGAACTGTTTTTCTGCTGACTTCCAGCCTATGTACCAAACATGGCCTTAGAGCTGGACATTTAGCAACTTGTAAAAATTTCATGAGATTTTTACAAAAAGGTAACTGTAAGCATTTTGAAATCTAGAATTCATCTGATGAAGTTTCTTCCTGAAATATGTCTAAAATGCTTGACAAAATTATAAAACTAGCTTTTATTTCTTCCACTTAAACATTACAGTCTGGGGTGGGGTAGTTGCTTCTGGGTGGTTAATTGTTATGAATCTTGAACTGAATTGAAAATTGGTGTTACAGGAGATATGAGCAAGACAATGGAAAACCCTAGTCAGGAAGACAGGAATTGTAAATTGAGCTGTGCAAAATGTTCACAAAATAAGAAACAGCATAATACTCTGGTAGGATATTGTTACAGTCTTGAAACATAGCCCAGGTTTGCTTTTAATCAATAACCAGACAAATTCAGCACATCTTTTAAATGAAAGAAAGCTGGTCAACATTTGCAAAAGTGCTAGTCACTGCGGGTTTGAGTGTTAGACACTCTATAAAGTTTTGTAAAAAAAAAAACCAGGAAGCAAAGCAACTGAAGGATAAAGTTCAAGGAGTCTAAACCATGGCAGATCAAAACAGAAGCAAATGTCTGCATAAACCCCCACAATATGAAACTGCTTTGTTTTTAATGCTTTCTTTCCTAACAGATGTTTGAGATGAGCTGACCTTTTGCCAGAAATGTCATTATCACCTATTGCATTATCCAGCTAATACTAGGCATTTGTTGTCAATTTCTTTTGCATACCTTTCAAACTATATTTTAGATGCTGCAATACCCGATTTCTTTAGTCTGTTTCTATTTTTCCATTATGAGTGAGTACATGGAAATGCCGTCAACAAGTAATTGGTGAGTTTGGGATGGAGACTTCTCATGGTCTTTCTGGATGATATCAAATTCAATGTTCTGTGGCAGTCTAAAAAGTCCCAGGTTAAACATTTTAAAAAGCAAAACTTAACTGTAGAAAAGGATTTTTTTAGTCATTTTTCTTTAGGACAGGAAATAGTAATGGCATGGGTCTTATTTTGATATAATTTCCAGCTCATCAAGTATAGAAAACCTATAAGAGATGAGACCAGCAAAACTGATGCCTTTTACTAATGTTTTCAGCTGTTGTTGGATTAAAATTTAAGGCCTAAATTTCATTATAATGTAGGTTTTTATTAAGATTTCTTAGAAAAGTAAGGCTTATGGTAGGAACTGATTTAGACAAGCACCTGAATGGCTGGTGCCTGCTTTTCTGAATGTTTTGAAAGTATTTTGTTTTGAAAGTATTCTGTTTATATAAGAAGTAGCCTAAATCTGGCAAAAACATCCCCCCACCACCAAAAAAAGAAAGAAAAAAGAAAAAACCTGAAAAAAAACCCCTTCCTTTTAGGTTTCAAGGAAGTATTTCATAAACTCTAGAATCATTCATGGTATGCTTTTAACAAATTGAGATACTGTTTGCACAATGTCAGGAAAAGTTATTGTATAGATGCTAGAGACAAAGGCCAAATTCCTTCTTCTCTCTTCTTTGGCACTGACGCCTATTTAATTTTGAAGAAAATGAGCAAATGGGTATAAGAAAGTTAGGCTATGAAGGGCCTGTGCTCTAGAAATTTCTGGAGATATTTAAAACCCAACTGGACACAGGTCTGGTCAACCTGCTCTAGCTGATCCTGCTTGAACAGGGAGGTTGGACTAAATGATCTCAAGAGGTCCCTTCCAACCTAAATGATTCTGTGATTCTTAATTTACTTGATGATAAACACTTAAGTTTGCTTTTATATTTTTCATATTCCTTTGATGTGTCAGCACAAATTAAAAAACTGCCTGAAATCATGAAAAGGAAGTGTTAACAACATGTTAAGAGAAAAAAAGCTAACAAGTTTTCAAATTAATGTGTTATGTTTTAAACAGAGGAGCATAAAAGATGAATCGTTTCCCTTATCTTGATGTTAATGTACAACACAACCGGGGGAGGGAATGGAGTATTAAAAGTGCTATACCAGTAAATTCCACTGGCTCTTGTATTATAAATCTTCTATTATAGATCTTAAGGTACTTGTACCAATAATTCTTTCAAAGGCATGCAATATATACTGAAAACATTAGTCATCATAACAAAGTACATTAATACTTATACTAAGTAACTCATCCCTAACAATAAGAGAATGTATGGGAAAAGTTTGGATTATTATGTTACAGATCGTGAGAACTGAGTTAGAATTTTACTTCTGCATTAAAACCCCAAACTACTAAGCTAGCTGAAAGCATTTCAGTGAGACAGAGGTTTCTTGCACTTTTCTTGTTCCAGCTGGAAGCAGTGTGAGCAAAAGATGCTGGATTCTGTTAGTGAAGATCTGGATCTTCAGTTCCTGTGGGTAGTTAGTCCACCCAAAATGTGATTACTTTAGAGCAAAATATCTGTCACTCCTGATCTTCCCCACCTGGGCAGCTTCTGAATTATACAACATTTTATTTTATTCTTAGTTCAGTGTAGATCTGAAAATGTAAGCATTTTGTATACAGGGTTAATAGGTAGATGGATCCCAAGTTCCTTGAGATGTATTTGAAGGTAGTTCTATAGCTGAATATGAAGAGAAACTGTAGAAAGTAATCAGAGCCAACTGTAAGGAAGGAACAAAAAGCCTGAATAGCCAGGAGAATATATAAGGGAAGAAAGTTGAGATAGAAAATACCCCAAATCTTTCATCTATGAAACTACAATTTTATTCCACCTTTTTTATTAGGCATTTAAATTCGTGTTAATTATTAAGAGCTGCAGATTCAAGCTAGAAGGAACCGATAAGTTAGAAGCACACTTTACAGTTTCCCAAACTCGTGAATTTCAGCACTCTGGACAGAGGTTTGATTCCAACCCCATGGATGTACGCTGGGAGGACACTGAAGTAGCGGGTTCAGGCTCTCTTGCATATAAGGATAACTATATTTACCATGTGACACTACTGAGGGAGACAAGATTCCAGTCATTGTTTCCCCAACACAAAGGAGAAAAATTTCATAAGTCTTAGTAAATTATTTCAGCTTCTTCTCGGGGCTGTCTACATCTTTGTGTACTTGCTGGTTTAGGCTTTGCTAACTGTCTGGTAGAAGTAAGGTGGTTAGGACTAGCGATGAGTATGGAAAGACTGTAGCTATAAATTACCCCAGAGTCTGGGTCAAGTGCTTGGTGGTGCACAAGAACACATAGCCTAGCTCTAAACTATTGAATAGATTTACGTTCTAAACTTTGAGGAATATTGCCTCCCTTGCCCTCTTTGTTCCTTCTCTGTCATAGAAATTCCCCCCTTATTCCTGACAAAGCCTGTCCTAATCTAGCTAAAGAAATAAGAGAATTTTCAGTGGAAAAGTCCATTGCATGGGAGGGTCTTGTATAAAGGTGAACTGTTTGAACTTAATCAACCATTCAGAAAATCTCTTTCCATTCTGAAAATTAATGTTATATCAAATGAGGGCAGGAATAGTATAGGAGCCATGGTAACAGATCATAAAATTATTTCAGTCTGGAAATGCAAGGATCCAAAATATTTCCTCCTTCTTCTGGCTATAAGACTAATTCGTCTTCTTGAAATGAAATCTCCCCTGCCAGAATTATCGTGCTCTCTACTTCCTTAGTGTGTTTTATCCTGAGGAGACAGCTTTTATTTCTCTGCCATAGAACTGGAATCTGATGTCATTGACTTCAGTTGGGTATTCATCATACAACTCATTGTATGACAATAGAATTCATCATACAACAAGCTAGCTCTGCATCAAGCAAGGCTTTGGACCAGATGACCTCCTGAGGTCCCTTCCAACTGAATTTGTTCTATAACTCTATTTTCACTATCTGTTTCTCCAACTGTCTAGACAAATACTGGGCCCTCTGCAAGGTACCAACCTTCAACCTCCTTTCATGGCCTCTCTAAGAGCCATGATAATGTATCTGGTCACACTGTTATCCAGACAAAGAATTAAAAATTATTTGTGTTTCTTCTTATATCCTGGTGTATTTAACTGGTACCCATGCCTGCCTTGAATTAGGAAGCTGCCTTGAACATTAAATTCCTTTGAGCAGGAATGGACTTTTCCTGTCTCTTTCTTGACTCATTGCTGATGTTGCCAAATGCATAACAGCCCTCTTCAGATGGGCTGAGAGAAAGGACGCCTAGTTTCCATACAAAGCAGGTTTGATAAGAAAAAATTTGTGGTTGAGGTAAAGACTGTGGAAGACGTGATTTTCACATGAAAGAGAAAATTATGATCAAACTCAGTATTTGAAAATGCTTCATGGCATGAAAGTGGTTCTTTAGTATGCTGATGATGGAAGGGAAGAGGAGGTGGAAGGGAGGAAGGTAAGAATGATGTGGAGTATGAACTTTAAAGAGTGATTCAGGAAGTCTGTGTCTGCTCTTTGATGGGTTCTTGGCTGTAACCGACAGCCAAAAGAAAAGGAAAAAAAAAAAAAAAAGAAAAAAGAAAAAGAAAAAGCATGCAAAGGCCAAAAAGGGAAATTGCAAGAGAGGTATTTTAGTTGGTTCCTTCTGGTAACAGAGCTGAAATCAGTAGGAGTTTTTCTATTAATTTCTATGAGAGTAGGACTGTGTCCTAAAGGACTCCTACAATCACGTTTTAAAACATTTGTGTTGAATGGTAAAAACAAGATATAAAACTCTACAAATAGTAACTGTCGACTCAGAAGAAGGAATATCTCCTAGCGAGACATCTCATACCATGTGTGAAGCTGCCTATTTCTTGCAATTTTGTCATCACACCCAGACAAATGGTGGTAATAGCCAAATGTAAGAATAATGACTAATACAAAATCTAAAGTGAGCATCCTCTAGTTTTTCCATATGGCTATGATCAGGATTAGATTCCTTCCAGAAATCTCCAAACTACGTTAAATTTTCCTTGAGCTATAGCAACGTACAAAATGTTGAGTTATACTGTACGACAAAAACTGCTGAAAGGTTATGTAAAGAATCATGTTTCTTCCTTTTTTTTTTACCCTAATCCAGGTAATCTAAACAGATGAAATTAATAAGAGTAATGCAAAGTTTTGATAATAATTTTGATCTAAAATATATGAATTCAAGATATGCAATTTTTAAAAATTGTGCTCCTGTAGGAGTATCCGATAAAGTAACAAAACACAACTTTGGTGATTGACATCTTTATAAAATTTAAGCCAACTGCACGAGAGAGATGGACAGTGTGAAAGATCCTTAAGTTTAAAAAGGGTTACTTTTTTATTCAGAACCTCATTTCTCTTATACTCCTAGAAAGCACATGTGATCTGTGAAGTCCCATGAAAGTGGCTGGAGGCTGGGAAGACAGTAGAAAGAATATCCTCATTGTTTGCTTTGTGCATATATACATTTCATTATGAACTGCTATGGCCACAGTCACCACACAAATCTTTGGTCAGACTCAGTACATTTATTTTTATATGCTACACCAGGCTTGTCAAGGCTAGGCAGGTCTGAAGAACATGGCTAAGGACGAAGGAACTTATGCAGTTATGTCCAGTTTCTTATCTTTGAATAAATGGAGGGCTTTAAAGTACTAATCTGTTGATCTGAAAACAATGTACAGCACTAAATAATTTTACCAGTGTTGTAATTTCATTTCATGAAACCTTTTTAATGGCTGTAGAGTTATGCAAAGAGTAGTTGCTTAATGTTAATTCTTTTTAACTCTAAGATTACATGTTGGTACCTTTGAAAGATTAAATGTTTAAGTAACGTGCTGTCAAATATCTATAGTAAATCATAAGGTTTGGCAGCAGAAAACATTAAATCGGCATTTATTTTTGAATGGTCCAGAGGTGTTTTATTGTAAGAGAATGTCAGGCAAATAAAAGGAAAGGTCAAAGGGAGATCTTTCCTTTTAATAGCTAACGAAGAGTGATCTGTGAAGTCCCATGAAAGTGGCTGGAGGCTGGGAAGACAGTAGAAAGAATATCCTCATTGTTTGCTTTGTGCATATATACATTTCATTATGAACTGCTATGGCCACAGTCACCACACAAATCTTTGGTCAGACTCAGTACATTTATTTTTATATGCTACACCAGGCTTGTCAAGGCTAGGCAGGTCTGAAGAACATGGCTAAGGACGAAGGAACTTATGCAGTTATGTCCAGTTTCTTATCTTTGAATAAATGGAGGGCTTTAAAGTACTAATCTGTTGATCTGAAAACAATGTACAGCACTAAATAATTTTACCAGTGTTGTAATTTCATTTCATGAAACCTTTTTAATGGCTGTAGAGTTATGCAAAGAGTAGTTGCTTAATGTTAATTCTTTTTAACTCTAAGATTACATGTTGGTACCTTTGAAAGATTAAATGTTTAAGTAACGTGCTGTCAAATATCTATAGTAAATCATAAGGTTTGGCAGCAGAAAACATTAAATCGGCATTTATTTTTGAATGGTCCAGAGGTGTTTTATTGTAAGAGAATGTCAGGCAAATAAAAGGAAAGGTCAAAGGGAGATCTTTCCTTTTAATAGCTAAAGAAGAGTAAATATCTTAGTAAATCTTAATAGACTTCTGGAACTCTCTGATGCTTCTAAAGTTAAGCCATTCTAGGAAAGCCCTAAGGATATAGCATTTTCACTGCTTCCAACAGCATTCCTCACAGCTGCTAATCACATAGTTGCATGTTATTTGGATCATATGAAATTATTCCAATAATGTTTATTACAAACTCTTAGATATGGGATGTAGTAGTATGTAGTAGTAGTATGTGGGCTAGCTTGAGGAGAGAGAAGACTCTTTCTGCCACCTCTCATCTCCTGGCCATTGTACATAAACTAAGACCTGCTTACTGTCTTGGCCACAACACTAGTGTGCTATCTTTGCTACTATTGTACTAGTAGAGTACAAGATTAGCAGACATAGGTATAGAAAAAAATTGCCATGTAAATCTGTCCCACCTGCACATCAATCAAAAGAACGAAGTGGTCAACCAGGAGGTAAGAGCTCTGTGTACTGGCTGCTCTCACACACTGAGAAACAGGGTCCCCTGGGGCCAGTGTACTCAAGACCTTAGTTCTTATGACCTTGATTCCGCACTTTATCCTGAAGACACTTAGGCTTCCAGCTACATGTTCCTTTGTGACCTTGCTTGCTTCTGGTTTGCACTGAAGTGAAGTAACCCCTTCCTCTTCAGTGAAATTGTTATAACATGCAACAACAGTTGCTGCAGAAAGAAACACCTATTTTGATTCTCATCATGTTGATCAATAGTCTAATTCTAAATCGAAATTGAGTAATTATTTTATTCAGGATAATATGGTTACATAGCTATCATTCTACTTGGGAAATTCACTTTGTCATGCATAGAAGCTTAAATAATACAGACTTTCTCCCTCCCCCCCAGCCCCAGTTGAGGAAGCACTGTGCTTTTAGGCATTGTTGCAGTACCTCTCAGGTTGGCCTATAAAAACGTCTTAAAGTTATTATATAATTAGAAGGGCTATAAAGACTTCTAGGGAAGAATGTAACCTGTTCAGTACCAGCCACTGTATCTTACTCGGTTATCTCACACAAAGCAGTTTGAAATGTAAGTATTTTCATTTTTGTGTTCTATGGAAATTTTCTTAAAGAATTAAAAGTAGTGGGAAATCACTGATGTAAGTGCAGTAACAAAACCTGCCTGCACTAACTGCTTGCTCCCATTTACTTGTATCAAAGCACTTTTATGAACCTGTGATTACAAATGTGATACTCAAATTAACCTGGTAACCTGTGATTACAAATGTGATACTCAAACTAACCTGGTTTAAAAGACACAAAGGAGTAGTAGTGGTCACTGTTTGGACTTCCCCAGGAAGTAAAGTGAAGGACACATTTAACTGAGGAACAAAAGGCAAATTAGTAGTTACAAAAGGGTGTGAAAATAGCTGTATAGTCTGATGTGGATGGATAGGTATCTTTCTCTTTCTTTTACCTGGTAAGATACTAAGTGTTATCAGTGCCTATTCACAGCCTTTTCTAGAAGAAGACCTAAATGTTTGCAAAGTTTCAGAGACATTTTAATTTCAAATTTTCACTTGCATTATGAAAAGGGTGAAATGGAAGCTTTCTATTTGGTAATCTTTTCCAGAAACCATTCATAGCTAGAAAAGTATAAGGAAAAAGCAAAAGCAAGCATCTTTATATTGTGCTTTAGCTATCTTTTGTTTTGTTTAAAACTTTATACACTCAACATGCCTTTAATTTATTTTAAATTAATCATGAATAATCCCAGCACTGTTAAGATCTATCCATTTAAGAGAGAAGGGTTTTTTAATGTTGACAACACATAATTTTCTATAAATTAAGTTAATATGTGATTTACTTTATAGCTTTATAGAGTATGTTTTTCTTCAGTTTCCCTGTCTATAAAATACAAATAAAAGTACATCACTGTAAATCTCCAATAAGGATTATTTTATAAAATTTATCAGGGATTTAAGAAAGTAATTTAAAACTGTTCCTGGAGATATGTTTTCCAATTTATTTAAGATTTGTAAAAATATCTAGAGACAAGGACATGCAAGGGAATACAGAGATTAAGGCTTTCTTTGTAGTGGGAGGCTACAAGGATGGCTAAGGGAAGCTCAATACCTCAGCTCCATCCATGAGGTGGGGAAATATTCATCCTTATTTTACTGATAAAAATGAAGAAATAGAGATGGCCTATTCTCCCAGGTAGGTGGAAATTGTGAAAAACAGTAGTAAAGCTAGCATGATACAGAGACTTGAGTTTAGCTGGAAGATTAACAGCTTTGGTTCTAATGCTGTATAGGTCTGTTAGGCCTTCACCTGGTTTACTGGGTTTGCTATGTTTTGGCATAACGCTCATAATATGGCTACACACCTTTTGCAGTTAACCCGATACTGCGCTGCACTGTTTGAATTTACTAGGTCGGATCTCTGTAAGCCTTTGGTATGATCTCTAGTTCACAGTTTGGAAATGACCTGCTTGCGGAACAGTTCATCTGGTGAAGCTAGGAAATGAACCACTCTCCTAGTCTTTAGTACTCCCGTTAGATTAATAAGGTATGGTGGAATATGGTAGACACTATAGCAACAAAGCAAATGGTTATACAGTAAGTTGTCCATTAGACAGTGAGAGAAATGAACAAAAGTCACATTCTTCCAATGTTTGGCCGTATGAAAGACTGAGTTGTGCTTGTCCAAAGGAATGTCTAAACAGGTTGTTTCAAATATATGACTTGTAAGCTGATAGAATGCAGGATGAGTTATGAGGAGAAAACATTTTAATATGTGTAAGTAAACGTCTAAAATCTAGAACTTTTCAGACAGAAGGAAAGTGAATAAATATAGGTTATTAATGACATTAATTCCTACATACCACCACCCTCTTTTTGTAATTGTGTCTCTCTTCCTTTTTAATCTACTTTTATAGCATTGTGGAAGCAGCTTATTTGGTGCATAAATCGTTATAAAGTTTACAGCTATTTAAATTCAGTCTTAACACTCTGAGCAAGCCAATCAAGATTCAGACAAAGGTGTTACTGTCTCTAATGAGCTAAATAAAACCTGTAGAACTAGGTACATAGAATTAGAGAAAATTGAAAACTTTTTTTCCTCCTTCTTATTTCAATGTCTATCTACCTCAGGAGTTCAGAAATTCTGCTATACCATGTTAGCATTCTTCCAGCAGAAAGTTTTAGCATTCTGGTATATTGAAAGCAATACTTCAGACTCTAATTTGTTCTTAGGTAAGAAGATTAATTTATATGCTGATTAATTTTCTGGACTGGTTGTCTTCCTCTGCCTTTGTCATATGTATCACTTGTTAGTAATCGATTTTCTTTAACCTCTGTACACCAATTCTGATGGTACATGAATTCATTTGTTTGCTTTATGCCCTTCATTTGTAACACTAACTGATATCTATATTCTGTGATGGAACTTGATCCTGAAAGGTGCCTGAATGCTCCTAGCTTTTGCTATGTTATGAGTGCTGAGCACTTAGCAGAACAAGGCAATTAGGAAATTAATATTCCTGTTTGAACTGTTCCACTAAGTTAAATGTCATTAAACAAGGGCTTATTTTTTTTTTACAAAAAGTTACATATTCTTGCTGGTACCAGTCTATCTACTTTACTTGGAGCAGAAATTAATTTAGTAGCCTAGTATTATGGATCTGTCCATATGGAATTTTTTCATTTTGCAAGAAACATACTGTTTCTTATATGGCTGGAAAATGAAAATATCAAGCCACTAAGAGCATCATGGTTCCCCTCTCTACCACTAGTTTCCTGCAGTGATTCTAATTTAAAATAGCTAACATGGATGTTAGATTTGATTCTGATCCCAGTCTAGCAAGTGGAATGAAGGAAAGACCTATGTGACCCAATATTGTCCATCAAGCTAAAAAAACCCCAAACTTCTTGATCCTCTAAGGTTTGTGCTTATTTGATGAGTTGGGTCATGCCACTGTATGCGGGTTCTGTGAAAGAAAAGGTTGGTATCAGCTGATTATCCTTTCTGAAGGACAGAGGGAAAAGAAAAAAGAAGGCTAATGGATTACATTCCATTCCAGAAGTTGACGTGTGGCTTAGTTTTCTTATTTCTGCATGCCAGGAAATTCTCAAAGTACTTTTCTGAAGATAAGTAAACATTCTCATCATAGCTTACTTATGCTTGTTAAGTCTTTGTGTGAAATATTTAATGAGGAAATACGTAAATATTTTGACTGGTTTTGTGCCTTTATTTTCAGAGTGCATTGCAGATGACACATGAATGTATCAGGATGAAGCTGTGGCAGCAGAGGCATGTAAGAGATTGTTAATGTTTTCAAAATTATTTGTTTCTTAATGGAGCCAGCAATAGTAAAAAACACTATTACGCAAATGAACTAAAGTAGAATAACACATACCCAGCATAGGCATAGTAAGGCTAACAGGACTGTGGTAGAGATATTTTTGAGACATTATTTACAACAGGAGGAGAGACATATACTGAAACAACTTGTTTTCAAATCTGAAGGGACGTTTTGTACTTTTATTTCTCCTTCTGGGCAGCAGATGTGTTTTTTTAAAAAAATAATCATGAAGGCTGACAAACATGAGAGATTTGCCAAAGGAGAATGGTACGTATGGGATTGCATAGTTTTTATCTAAGTTTCTTTCAAAGGCATAAAGAAAAAAGTGATTTAGTCAAATTAGTGTGTGTGTTTGTAAATGTAAAGTAGTATACAAAGAAATGTAAGTGGTAAAGTAGCAGATAATAAACACATGTAAGTATGTTTAAAGTTTTTAAAAGTCCACAAGTCAGGTCTCATCCAATAGATCACAGAAACTATAAGGAAACTAAAAGTCTTCTAACTGCTTTATAATGATAAATGTTAGCTTTGAAATCTTGGAACTTAAAGTGGAAGTTCAATATATTGCAATACAATGTTTGCTCAAAGTTGCAGATCCAATAACTAGGGAAATAATTCCTGAAGAGCTGGTTAGATCCTTTTTCATAGATAGTCTAGTAGATTTAGACTTAGTGTGATATAATTTGTTATACAAGCTATGAAGATTTAACCAAGAGAAGCATCGTGAAATCCTTAGATTTTGCTTAATAAGTATTTCTTTTAACATTGGTATTAGAACCTTCAGTTGTAGAAAATGTCTCAGTTGTGTTTAGCTGGCCTATTGTTCAAAATTTTGCAGCTTATTTTTAATCTAAATATATCTACAATTGGCTTCATATCTTTGGTTCACACCAATGGGGAGGGGGGCAGAACAAAATTACAATGCTACCAAATCTCTTTGTATACATACTTTTATGTGATACTATAATCATCCCATTACCTTTTTGGCTCTGAAATAAATGGATTTAACTTTTAATTTTATGCAGCACATAATTTTCTAGACTTAAGACTATTTTTGTAACTTCTTTCTGAACCCTTTCCAGTTTGTCAGAAACCTTTCTGAATCATGGAGAAATGAATCAGTAGAAGCCTCACTAATGCCAGATGTTGCCGTTAAATCATTTCCCTGCTCCTACTTGATGTTTCCTAGATTTTGCATCCAAGGTCCATGTTAGCCCACTAAGAGGGCTGCAGTAAGAACATGTTTATTTCAGTTGGATTCTTTGCATTATTCTTGAACTTCTTGTTAGTATTGTTCCCTTTTGTCTTTTAGATTTAGAATAGGAATAAACTACTCAAATAAAACATTATGCTAAGTAACATAGGAGAGCACTTAAGCATATGCTTAATTTTCTGTTGACACAAAAGAGATTTGTATGTACCCTTTAACTGCATGCTTAAATGTTGTTCTGAATACATAATAACTCCTGGGCTGAATTTTGACGTCAGCTGATTAGTATTTTTATGATAACATTTGCATTGTGATATAGCAATGAATTATTAATATACAGAAATTACCTATAAATTATAGTGATTTTTTTCTCCCCACCCCCAAATATTCATATGAATCTTAAAATACCCTTTGAATTGTCTGCATTTAAAACCTTATCCTTATTTAACTTCCTTACATGTTGAAAGCATTAGTTGCCTGGCAAAATTTTAATGAAGAAGCAGCAAACAGCATTTGTCTCTGCAGCAGACAGTATGTGACATTTCTTCATTTAAAATTCTCTTCATGTGCTATCAGACAAATTCACACATCATATTATTCAACATGACCTTAGTGAAAGTTCTTTACATTACTTCTCAAATTTTGTTGCCATCTTTTTGTGGTGTTTACATATGCAACTGTAAAATAGCACATGTTCATAAATATGTTTTTCTCTATTTTTAGAAATAATAGAGGAGTGCTTTACTTTGCAGAGGTCTCATTCGTTCATGGCTACTTGAATACTTAAGGGTGTTGAAAACTGTGGGTTTAGGCCAGTCCTCGCCCAAGGAAAAGAAAGGCCTTTTTACTGCTGTAGTCTCTTCTCTGCCTGGAACTGCATTGGCTGTTCTAAAAATTGATGTTTTATTATTATTTGCTTAAAATAGTGTGTTAAGTTCACTTTGTTTACCAAATAAAGGAGGAGAATGAAGTTGTAAGCAATAATTTGACACTGTAGGAGAGGTTCGTGTGCAGCTTGTGGCAGTGGGGAGGGCCAGGATTTGCTTATAAATAAAAGGTTAAAAAAAAAAAATATCCTCAACCTAAATCCTGAAATGTAAGAAAGAAATACTGAAGTATCTCATGTCACAAATCCTCATTATGAATATATAGGTGTCTTTTACAAAATTTCAAAGGTTGATGAGTGCATCACTTCAGAGAATTAACAAAAGTCCGCATTACAAATATGTAATTAGGAAATTAGTAGGTTTTTTCCCTCCCATTGAATCACCTTGTTTACTTTTTCCTTGTTTTGCAGCCTGATTTGTTACTTTTATCAATCAGTTACATCTGTACTGCACACAGCCGCCTGACCTATTGAGTAGTTTTTCTTAGTGCTTAATAACCTCTAACAAACATTTTTCTTGCATGTTCTGTCTAAATTTCTCAACTAAGATTTTTTTCTTCACTTTTATCTATTTAAGAGGTGAATATGTGATGAAGGCTCTGAGCTTCTTTTTCTTTTTCATTGGGATCCTTTCCATAGAAAACAGTTCATTATCTCCTTTGAGGAAATTTATTGGGTTTATGTAAATTTGCTATGCTAGATGCATCTTTTTCACTGTAAGTTTGCTCTTTGTAGACCACCTTTTTCTTTTTCTCTGACAAAAGTACCAAACGATGTTCTGGAATTAACTGCAAAGGAAGAAAAACAATAGCATACTTTCTAAGTATAATTTAGTATGATTAATTCAAGAACTGCATGAGTTGTTGTAGTATGTGCTTTTAGTTTCTCAAGTGTGTGTTTTGCTACTTCCTACTCAAAATTGGTTTAGCAATGCATAGATTTAGGTGGAGAAAATCTATTCTAAATTTTTCTGAGTCTGCTGATGTGTACAGGCTTATATGGCTTTTTCACTGAATAAGGGTTCTTGGTGACTTAAACTAGACAAAACGAATAGTTTTCTGTTTACTGGTGTCTGTGATTCAGTTCCCTGTCTGTAAATGCGATAACAACGCCGTGCTTTTGTTGCTGTTGATTTTGTGTTGCATTGGTGGAGTACAGCTTGGTTAACTATCCGTGCAGTACACTTAGAATTGAACTCAGGTCTGTTCTAGGGTCCTGGGATATCTGTCATACAAATAAGGCTATTATAATAAGATTATTATTAGTAAGGGATTATTAATAATCCTTCTTTTAAAACAGGATTTCAGACTAAATTGCTTTTGTTGCTGTTGATTTTGTGTTGCATTGGTGGAGTACAGCTTGGTTAACTATCCGTGCAGTACACTTAGAATTGAACTCAGGTCTGTTCTAGGGTCCTGGGATATCTGTCATACAAATAAGGCTATTATAATAAGATTATTATTAGTAAGGGATTATTAATAATCCTTCTTTTAAAACAGGATTTTAGACTAAATAAAATGAATATTTTGGTATGTTTTCTGCATTCTAAAGGTGGATGATGCCCCCAAAATACTAAAACTTGTACGTATGGGATTTGCAAACAGATTACTACCAGCATTTTCAAAGATCGCTGTTCTCTTTGTTTTCCTACGTAATCATGAGCATTTGAGACACCTTTGCTGGAATTTGGCATTAAGTGGAAACCTGTGTCACTTAGCAGAAGATGTGGATCTACAGTAAAAAAAGTGTGTTCCAAGACATAAACCGCAAGGAAGCTTGGGAGGCCTTGGTTATTTATCTGAGATTCTACATGACTTTGAGCTGTGCTGTAGAAACCATATATGAAATGCGGATAATGCTTATTCTTTTTTTTCTTTTTTTTTGTTTTTTAGGGATCTGGAAAGACTGGTTCACTCCTGAACAATTTATTTCTAGGCTGAAGGAGAAACCTCCACACTAAGTTGTGCTATTATTGCTAGGAGTAGAAAGACTGTTCTTGCATTGTACAAGGAAAAAGTCTGGATCAGGGAGGTGCATACAGTTTTGTGAATCCTGCCTTTGTGTGAGTTTCTCATATCACAGAAGATACATGATCTTGGCAAGATGAATGGGGATGTGAATAAATGATCTTTTGTGGTGAGTATGCATTTCAACTCTTCATGGTTTAAGAGAAAGGATTTATTTTCCCTCTCTTTTGAAGATGCCAAGCAAGCACCTTGAAGTTCATGAATACTCAACTTAGATGCAATTATTACTTTCTGTTTGCTATAGAAGTGTACTTTGTTGGGTTTTATTATTTTTAAAGCACCATTGTTGATTTTTTTGGCAGCTTTTGTAAAAAAATCTTGCAATGAGTGTTTTGAGAGACATGGAGAAAATATTGTATTGAGTCAATCTTTTTTTCTAAATGTAAGCTTAAGTTTTCTTTGTGGAAACAGAAGCTTTTTGGTTTTCCTTGATCCTTGCTGTAAAACGTATGTGATGTGTGTGTATAGTTGTCAGATGGAATTTCTGAGGTAGACTGAATAACACTGAAATGCTATTGGAGAGCAAATATAATTAGTAGGAATGTGCTATAGTGACTGCAATGGGTGAACATATAAAAATCTTAAGGAACAATTAGTAATTGCCTCTGAGAGGATTGTGTAAGCAGCAATAAAGCTAGGTGGCAGTCTCTTCTCTGTTGTCTCAGAACTGTTTTATCCCATTCCGGAATAAGCTAGAGGTAATATATACTAATCAATCTTTCTGTTGAAATATTTCCAGTAATTAGAGAATTCTCCATACCCTTTGGAGTTTTTCACATAGTTAGCTATACTAATGGTTAAAATGTCAATTCTATATTTGTCTAGATCCATGTTCCAGTTACTGATGCTTGTTAAGAGAGATTGAAGAACTCCCTTTTATTACATTACTAATCCCCACGTAGCTACTTAACACGTTAGATCAAATCACCTCTTAACCTTTTCTTTGCTAAGATAAATAGATTTAAATCCTGGAACCTCTCTCTAAGGCATGTTTACCAATCTTCTAATCGGTCTTGTGGCTCTTTTCCGAACCTCTTCTCATTCCTCAGCAGCTTTCTTTTATTGGAATACTAAGGCAGGACATGATCTTTTTGATTGTATTCCTATAACTGTCATCAGATATTAGCTTTCCCCTCTTATTCAGAGTTCCAGTTTAGGCATCTTTGGCTCTTATTTGTGCTTTTGATCACAGCTGTATGTTGTAGTTGATGATATTAATGAATGATTACCCAAAACTTTTTCAGCTCTTGCATCCCCTGATAATTACCTGATTTAAATTCTCCAGCTGTATCAAAGCTTTTTTTTTCCTTGAACCTGATTAACCCCCAAGATTGCTTTTCATGGTCCTCGGTCCTCTATTAACTGTTTCCCAAAGCTTTGTTTTACCTTTGAGCTTTGTGATTTTTTTGTTGGTTCCCCCCCCGACAAGTCATCAGTAAAAATACTGAACCACATGCACTCCTGATTTTTTTGTTAGTTCCCCCCCCCCAAAAGTCATCAGTAAAAATACTGAAGACCACATGCACAAGAATAGACTTTTGCAGATGTATACTCATTTAGCAGCAACTGAGCTTTAAGATTTGAGACCTCTCCATTTAAACACAATGTTAAAAATAAATGCTGTTATTTGTTATTCTAGTAGATAATAATGAAATTATTGGGGAACAATATCTAACAAACAGTAGTCAGGATCCATTTCCATAAACTCTCACTAACTGGAAGTAATTATACTACTTTTTAATTGTTCTCCTTTCTTGTCCATGATCAGCATCATGCTAACAGTCTAATAGACATATTATTCAACACTTCTTGTTTACCCATTAAATCTTCACGATTTTTTTTTTCCCCACTTTTAACTCTCTTAATGTTTTGTTGTCCCATTTAGTGTGTGATGTAACACATTTATGGCTGAGGTAACATCTTTTTTTATAAGCATTCTCTAGTAATGTTAGTACAAGAAAGGAAAGAGTAATAATTCAAAATGGTGTATTTTTTTCTAACAATACACACATTTATACTAACCTCCTAAAATTTCTGGAAATAAAGTTAAGTTAAAGAATTCCTGAGCTTTCAGCAGGCCCTTTTCCTTTCTGTATTTAGTGTTCATTTGAGAGCAATATAATACAGATTTAATCCATCCCTTTCTCTTTGCTATGCCTTTCATCTCTCCAGTTCAGCAACTTTTACTTCAAAAGTTTTCCACTTTCTTTCAAAGTGTTTGCACTGTTTATCTTTATTAGTGGCTCTAACTAACAGACAGACCAATATAGCTGTAGTCAGAGTAGTACATCTTTCCAGTTTTCTGTATATAATAAAACCAGATATATTTCCACAGATATGTCAATCCTTCTTTCCATTTTTTTGTATGACAACCTCAGCTTTAGTTAAGGCCCTGGAATTATATTTGCAGGTCTCTTATGATCTTCTGGAAGCATATACTACGCACTTCTGGAATAAAATGTACAATTGAAAGCATATACCGCAGGACTCTGATAATTACTATATTTTCACAGAAGTTTTGCCCTGGTGACTACTTCAGCAGAATCAGTTGATTGGTTTGGTGATTGCTTACCATTCCAGAAATTTAGGGATTGCATTACTGAAAAAAAGTAACTGAAGTAATAGTTGTTTACAAAAGGTGTTTTATAATAGCACACTACTGTATACTATTTGTTTTCAGAGGACTATTCCAAATCCAGATGAAACATAAAAGGTAGGGGGAAAAATCTGTTAGTGCCAGTTCCCCTAACTATTTTTATTATATTATCTTTTTAAACATTTGTTTTAGCCCCACTGGATCTCAGGCTTGTTGTTCTTTCTAGCTCTAATTCTGGATCTCACTAGTGTCTTTTTTACCGACTTGTCTGTGATCTCCATTTTGTTTTAAAATATAGAAGTCCACAAGCTTTTCAAAGGCAGTCTCTAATAGAGGTTTTACAAAATTCTTTTCCATCACTTGTCATAAAAAAAAGAAATCTCATAGAAATTTTAATACTGTCAAAGACTGCAGTACTCTTTGTATGTCCTTTAGCACAAGCTAATAATTTGCCAGTTAATTGTTTACTGCTGTTCTATGTTGTTCATTTAGCCTTCAAGAAGAGATACAGCTGTACTCAAAATTAACATTCTTGTCAAATCTGCCCATTTGTGCAAAATTTTTTGCTGTGAGGGAGTGTCCATCTGCACCTTTTATTCTTCCCTGTTCTCATTCTTCCCTCACTTAAGGCACAAACTAGTTTCTGCAGTGATAGTTGAGGAAAATAACTAGTAACTTACAGGTTACGTTCTTGGAAAAGATACAAGCACACAGAACTTATGTGTTAAAAACAAACAAAAAAGCAATATGTATTTTGAAGATTATTCTGTAACTGTTAAACAAATCAGTATATGCAAAATTTTGTTATGCAAAATAAGTTAAATAGTGCTTCTTGAATTAAGGATTTACCTACTTTGGACATCCTAATATACCCACAGCATCACTTGAACAGGCGTTTTTGTAATAATGGATTCCCTCCCTCCATACGGTGTAGAAAAAGAACAGAATGATTGTTTCCATCTACCACAAAAGCAAATTAAACACCAATTAACATTCTACTTCTGGTTCATCTGTCAGGCTGTTGATCCTAGAATATCCAAAGTTCCTTTTATTTTCAACCTGTCGACAAGTGCAAAACATACATAGAGCCCACATTGTTTTCATTTTGCCCACTCATTTGTTCTTAAAAAAGAGTGTAAAGATTAATTCTATTTGAATCAGAAAAGTCTTTCCCATGAGGCTCAAATTTAATAAAGAAGCAATTATTTTATAACACATGCATGAGAATGTAAATGATGTATCCTATATTTCTTGCTTGGTTATGTGTAATGGAACCACCAAGATATAGTTCCAAATGTATTTCTATGTTTTGTATGTCTGCATCTTTCCCTCTACATTATTGCTTTAAAGTCATCCTGAACAGTCCAGCCAGCTGTCCCTTAATATATGTCTCTTCTTCCAATTTTTTTACAGGTCCTAAATAAATGGTAAATTGTCTGTTTTTATCTTGATTCAAGAATTTGTAGGTCTGTCTCATTATGCTTCACAGTCCAGAGAGTATCTAGGTTGATGCAGATCTCCTTGTTTTATGTAAATGCATTTTCTTCCCAAATAAAAAAATGTTATACAGATTATTCTCTGAAGACTTATAAAGTTGCTCATAGTTTGTGTGTGAGTGCCACTGACCAAATATATCACCTAGTTTCCCTGAGCTGACTTATTATACAGAAGACAGACAGATGTATAGGCAATATGTTGGAATAGACATAGAGACATCATTGTGACTTTGTATATAAGAAATCCTGTGATAGGTTGTATTCTTAGCATTGCTATGACATCAACAGAAAATATTTTTTTAGTTTGAATACTGTGTAACAGATTCTTCATAATTATAGCAGAGACCATTTTAGAGAGCTTTTTGCGGGGGATGTTTGTTGGTCTGGAAACCGATGGGTGCGGATCAAAAATTGCTTTGAAGCTGCGGAGATTAAATTTCAGATATCCAAAGTACCAAATATTGACAAATACTCAGGGAAAATTCTGTAATGCAAGTAAGGCTTTTGGTTATAGTTTTGCAAGTCATTAATTGTGACTGCAAAACAAGATCTCTCTAGCTTGTAATACAGGCAGAAATCCACTTAAGCTGTCTGTCAGTAAGGAAAATATCCATGTCTCATATCTTATAGTCATGAATGATTCCATGTAATGTATTCATGTCAATTAATCAACGAAAGACTGATTTTTTTTTTACTGCTCTCTCAAAGTTGTATGCGGAAGCTTAAAATATATATGCTTATTTCAAAACGCTGTAAATTTTGAAGCTTACAAGTCTTTATACTCCCTAAGTTCTGTTTTATGTTGGTGTTTCTTTTTTTATTTCTGAAAACTATCTGCATAAAAAGTATCTGTGAAACTTGGATAATGGAAAGAGCAATGCAACCTGAAAGACAAATAAAACTGAAGATATTTTAAGCTAGTTGCAAAATAAATGTTGAGTGTGTTTGTTATTTTGCTTCTCTCACCTATCGGAGCCTAAGCTTTTGAATCTGGTTCAAGAATGAGACTGTGCTATTCCATCATTTCACACAGAATACGAAGATGGGTGTAAACTGAGAGAGGCTTAATGCTTTAAGGTTACTCATATATGTAAGTATATGTCTAAGTGGTTACTTAGACACACACAAGTCTATGGGGATGGATGGGATCCACCCAAGGGTACTGAGGGAGCTGGCGGAAGTGCTCACCAAGACACTTTCCATCATTTATCAGCAGTCCTGGCTAACCAGGGAGGTCCCAGTTAGCAAATGTGACGCCCATCTACAAGAAGGGCTGGAAGGAGGATCTGGGAAACTACAGGCCTGTCAGTCTGACCTCGGTGCTGGGGAAGGTTATGGAGCAAATCATCTTCAGCGCCATAACGTGGCACATACAGGACAACCAGGCAATCAGGCCCAGTCAGCATGGGTTTACGAAAGGCAGGTCCTGCTTGACTCA
>NW_008796218.1:12157723-12172595 GCF_000699145.1 Aptenodytes forsteri | reverse complement strand
CATGGTTTAGTGGGCATGGTGGTGGTGGGTTGACAGTTGGACTCGATGATCTTAGAGGTCTTTTCCAACCTAAATGATTCTGTGGTTCTATGATAAAGAATTGTGTATGTGCATCTGAATTTATAAAAATTGTACAGTTTATGAAGTGGGTAGGGCTCTGTGTGTGTATATATGTAATTGCAGTGTTACTTGAACAAGGCAAAAAAGGGGAATGTTAATTTTGTGCTGTTGTGGGTAGGGAATTGCATATTTTAACTTGCAACTACCAGGAATCTTCATATGAACTCCAGATCTAATTTCTAGGAATGGTATATAATGTGCTCCAGACTAACTAAATGAAAGTGAAATATTTTTCTGTGTATGTTGATGTAGCATGATTAAAGTGAGATTTAATAATTTAGGGTGTGTGTTTGTGGTTTTCTAGGTTCTCTAGGACTATTATGTAACTTTTTCCTAGCACCTGGAGAGCATGGAGATGGATAAAACCTCTAGCATATCAAATGAGGTAATGAAACACAAGGCCTCTTCTAACAGTACCTGGGGCTTTTTTACATTCCAACAAAGTGCATGTTCAACAAGCAACAGATGTAGATTATATCATCAAACAGGATGCTGATTGAGACTGAATGTTCATATAACAGTTTATTGTTTCAGGGGCATTTTTCCTGGTCTGTTATGCATCTCCTTTTTTAACTGATAGTGGATACCTGGAGTTTTGTACCTTTTTGCAACATAATATTGCAAGTACATTTATGGCAACTTTAAATTTTCTTTATTTTCTCCTGAAATTTTACTTTTTTTCCCTTGATAATTTCCAAAACCTCCTGATGTTAAAAAGGTTATAGAATGTGTAGGTGCTTTTCATTTTAGGAGCTGTCTTAAATTCCATGGTCAGAAAGTCTGCATGACATAACAGAATGTATTTTGAGAGGGTAAAAATTGGCATAGATGCTTTAGTTGTATAGTAGCTGAAGGCCTGGTTCAGGTGTCTAAATAAAGAGGATTGTTTGAAAACACTAAAGAAAAGGTTTCATAGCTTTTTATTTCCATGGAAACTGTATCTGATGTTATATCTTTCCTTTCCCTTGCCTTCAATTACTCCGTGTTTCTTTCCTCTTTCTTCCTGGTTTTCATTATGATCATGTGTCAGTCTATGGCAACTTCTTATGCAATTAATAGTATATAATAAACATAAGCAAATAAGTACAAATGCTCTTTTTGCTTAAAAGGTTAGCAACAAGCTAACTGTGGCAGTTGTCTAGCTGCAGCAATACAGAATACACCAGCTCTATTTTTTTCTTCCATTTCAGCAAAACCTCTCTTTGGAAGTAGGGGAGGTGGTACTGGAACACTCCTTTAACAAAACAACCACAAAAAAGGGATGGGAGGGTACAAAAAAGGACACCATTATAGTTAGACCCACAGAATTTATGAAGAAATGTGTTCTGGGGAGGGAATTCCTAAGAAAAGTAAAAGCCTTCATTGTAAAACAAAGACAACGAACCTTTGAGTGGGTTGGATGTAAAGTTGTAAAAGCGCAATATGGGATAAAAAGGGGAAACTGAGTGTAGCTTCGATGATTGTATCATAATAGAGAGGCCCAAGTAGCTGGCAGGTGAGAGCATATGAAAGAGAGTAGTTCAGGCAATGAAGTACTACCTAGGGCTGCATCTAGAAGTAGGACTGGTAGAAATACCCTCTGGAGTAGCCAGGAAACTATCGCTAAGACTGAGAAATCACCTTGTTGTGATATGTTGTAATTATGAACCTAAAAAAAAGAAAAATCCAAGAGGAGACTGATTTCTGAATGAGATCTCAAGTTAACTGTCAACTTAGTGACAGTGCAAACCTTGGGCTAAAATACCTTCTTAGCTGATAAAAGCAAAAATATCTAAAGGGTTTCCTTAAGGGGGGGGAAGGGAGAAAAAGGGAGAAACAGGTTACTCCCCTATAGGTAAAGAATACATGCTCCAAGGAATTGTGTATTTGTTAAAATGGTCTGACCTCTTGCCCCTCAAAAAGAATTAATGTATCACGGAGGTCAGTAATTGCTAAATAAGTTGGAGAAAGTTTCTAATCCTGAAGTGTTTCTGGATAATGAATCTGATGGTGTGTATGTTTCATTAAGAATCGAGGCATGTCTGGCTCAGACATTTGAGCCAAGACACAAACACAAACACCCTGCGTTCCCAGGGCGCAGTGACTAATACTTCCAGTGAGATCTCAGCATTCCCTTTATAGATCAGGTGTTAATGTACACTGACATTCCAACTTGCAGCACTGAAAATTAATATCAATATGGTGGGCTAAATAAAGTATAACTCTGGAGCTGCAAATACTTTTGGGATGAAGGACAAGTATTTTACAGCTTTTCTGCTAATGTTGAGTCAAAGTCTTTGATGCTAAAAATAAGAGATTAAAAGCCTTCATGAGATTGCAGATTGTTTATCCCTGTATAGATATGCTCAAGTGAAACGGATCACTATACTACAGTAGCTGAATTACAAAAATGAACCCATAAAACTAGATGGTGGACAGCAAGTTTTATTCCAATTTTGCTCATTTATGAGACTTCCTCTGTAGTGTGTTGTAGTGTGTTCCTCTGTAGTGTGTCTCTTAAACATCAATTATGTTCTACATCTTCAAGTATCTTTCTAAAGAGTAGTTGATGGCAGCATTTCTAAGTAGGTTGAATTGCATTACTGGCTTCCATCTTTTCATTTGGAAACTATTCCAAAATTTTAGTTTATTGCAGTAGTATAAAGACTTCCCCTCTTTTTTGTCTCTTCCACCTGTTTCACCCCCACAACTTCCCTTGACACCTTCATATGTGTGTAAATTACACGCTCAGACTAGAATTTAATATTTCACCTGAAGTTGTAGGGGAGCTCTATAGTGAGGTTTTCTGTTTTCATCCATGGGGAATGGCTCCTTTATCAATTCTTAAATCAAATTCTTTTTTAAATCAACTTCTGTCCCTCTGCCTGGAATATCACAGTGTCTAGCCACTTGTTTGCTCTTGCTTTCAGGTTTCCTCATCTGTTGAAGATATGTACATCTTCTCCAGATGTTGGCTTGCATTTTCATATGTTCAATGAATGTTCATATGTTTCAATACTTTCCTGTTTAGGCATTTAAGTTCTTCAGGTCCCCTTTGTTTCTTTTAGTCTCCTATTTATCTGAAGTTGGTGGGATTCTCCCTCCTAATGATATTGTTAAGGCAAGTGCAGTATTACTATGACAAGTCAGGAATCAGTATCACTTTACAGTGGCTCGATTTGTTGCTTGTTATTTTCTTTCATTTTCTCAAGTTATTCACAGATGTTGTGATTTAACCCCAGCTGGTAAGAACAGCTTAATAATTGAAATAAAATAATAATAATAAATTGTAATGAAAAGCAAAATAAAGAGAGAGAAGAAAATAGTAATAATAATAATAATAAATTGTAATGAAAAGCAAAATAACAAAGAGAGAGAAATAAAACCCAAGAAAGACAAGTGAAAGACTACTTTATCCCAGCCAAAACCAGCAAAACAGAAAAACTTAGCTGCAAGTGGATCAGTGACCCATTTGTTACGCACATACTTTCTTTTCATTCTTTTAACTTGGTGTTCCTATATATATTCTTCATAAATCCACACGTGTTAATGTTCCTAGCTCTGATATCTCTTCGATGGCTAATGTTATGTTGTATATCTACTGTAAGATTACATAAGTCATGTTTCCCATGATCAGACTGCTAGGAAACGGGGGTTTATGACTTCTGTAAATATGCAAGAATAAAAAATTCTGGGGCATGTTTGCCGTTTGTATATACAAGTAGTTCAGTTTTAAGTAGTTTTTTTGGATATTTTATTTGGATTACAGCCCATGTCTGGATATCTTTAGAGTAGATCTCTTTTTTTACAATGCTTTTTAAATATAGAACCCTAAACATTTTAGAAAAAGTGTGCAGGGAGGTGTTAAGAAATTTCACAATCTCACTAGTGTATATTTGTTATGTGTACTATAGACTATAAACTCCCCCTGCTTTGTCATGTTTCATGGTTTCCACAAAAAATGAAAAATGGCTGAACTTTGGCAGGTGTAAATAGTCATGATTCACTGATTTCTTAAGCCAAATTATACTAGCTAAAAACTTGGATATTAGAATACCAAAAATAATGAAGAATATTTTCATAAATGTTTCCTGCTTTAAGTATATTAAATATAAAGTTAATTACGGCCAATAAGTCTCTACTCTGGCAAATGAATGCAGAAATTGAAATACAAGGTATGATTGCATTTGACACGAGTATTTTTAGCCTCTTTGAGCTGGTTTATAAATTGCAGATGTTCTCAGGTTCATGCTCATTGTCTTTCATATGGTTCACCAAATAGGTAGAAACACAAATCTCAATCTAAGTGTGCATAATGAAATCAGTTTTAAAAAGTTAATGCTGTTGGATTTTTATTTCTGCAGAATAAGTTGTTCATAAATGCATCATGAGATCATGTATTTGTACACATCCCATTTGTGGCAGTGAAGCTGCTGAAGAACTATTACATTTCAAGTATTGTTGGCTTAACGTCATTTAGAAAATCCACATTGACGGAACTGGTATCTCAGTAGCTTTTTGATCAGTTTGAGATCTATTGAAATTTGCCATTTGCAAATGTTTCCTCTGTCAGTTGAGGGTAAGGGGGTTCATTATCATTAGTGTGCTTGTCTTGTTATAAAGGTCAAAGGGAGGAGGGATATAAAGCCAGTTCTGTTAGTGTGGGAAGCCAACGGTACCCTCTCTTTTTAATAGTTACATGTGGGATATGTGGTAGTGATGGATTCTACTAGCCTACTGACCATACTTTTGTATGCAAATAGCTTATTAACAAAAACGTAAACCACATTGTGCTTCCAGTTCTATTGGCTTTATACCATACTACTCTGCTGTTTTCAAAGAAGTTTATCTTGAGGATCAGTCACAGGAAATTTGCATCTTCAAAATGGGGAAATGTTATAATGTTCATTGACTTGCTGAATATTATTCAGCCACTTCCAGTGTCTTCAGTAGAACTACTCCAGATTCATGCCATGGTCAGTGCAAAACTGCCCACTTTGTGTAGAGGAGCAGAAATCTGGACTGATGGTGGTTGGTGAGGAGTAGAATTTGACTATTCTTTTTGATTTCTCATCTGCCTGGATTTGAAGAAGTAAGTGCACAGGTGATACCAATGGGTCTTGCATTGCAATAACTCTCTTCTTCCACTGGCATTAGCCTGTCGGGGGGAATAATGTTAATGTAGCTGGCAAACTTCAAATGTAGGGGAGCACTTTAGCACCTAAATTGTATCAACTGACGAGGTTATTAATATGGGAAAAACATTACATTTTGGTTGATGTCGAGTGCTATGACAATTTATACCAGCTGCCTATATTGCCTTTCTGAATGTTCTTCCTTAGCACACCCCCACAATAGAGAGAATTGGTCATTCAGTTTTATTTGCATTTCGCTTATGATCAGAATCTGTCATCTTTGAACAACTGAAATAGTTCCTCTTTTGAATAGCCTCCAGGATATGGTAATTAACTAACAGATTTGTCTTCATTTTTACTCTTCTCCATCTCCGAGTTTTTCCTCGTCTCTCTCTTTTTTATTCTTCTTAAATTCCTGATACTTTCTGTTCCTTCTGTGTTTTTTTAATAACTACATAAAAGTTGTTACAAGAACTTCAGAATGAATATGCGTAGGAATTTATGTAGTTATTTAATTTGGTGCGCGTTCTCCTTTAAGTGCATTACCTGAAAGAAAAGGGCCTTCTCGCTAGTGCCTCTCCCTACGTACTGACATACGCCCTCTCCACAAGGAATTCCAACAAATATATCTTTTTGGCATATACCGTATTTACTGCAACAAACCAGGAGAGAAACAAAGAATGAATCATCAACCAATTAGTGGCAGAAATGCCCCCAGGGTATAAAAGTGGGCCAGTTACCTGCCCAGGAAGCTGCATAAGTAGCCTTTTAAAACAATTGCTTGGCAGTGCAGACACAAGCCTCCATTTATTAGGGAAGACCTTGATTTATTTTCTTCTTGAAGTATTAACTTCCTTTACTTGCACCTAGTTAGAACAATGTGTTTTGAGCAATTTTTTTTCCTTTTTTTTTTCCCCCAACAGGCATTAAAAATAAATCTGGTAAACCTGGTTCTGATTTCACTGACAGTAGCATAAATCAGTTTGTGCCAGCTAAGGGCAATAGACCTCATTCTTCTCTCACTTCTGTCAATTTTAGGCAAGCTATGCCTGTTTGTCCTATTTTCATCTCTTACACTGGTATAACTTTAAAAGAACTGTACTGAGGGAAATGAGGTTGTTAAAGTTAACAAAGTTTGAGAAGAACAAAAGGTTTGCTTGCACACACGCATGTACACTGTAATATTGCCTCTTTGTTTATAAATAGGTGATAGAAGAAAGGGCTGCTGCGATATTTGAACCAGTGTGTTGTGTTCTGACTGATCAAAACCACTGTCTGTACTGGCAAATTATCTTAATTTTAAAGCAAGGTAGAAAAACCCCACAGTGTCTCTTATTAAGCATAGCATTACTTTTAGTCAACAGAATTTGATAATTTTGTAGGCATTTGATTATGTACCTAATTCTAACAAATCAAGGTCTAGCAATTTTCCTTGTGGATTTTTCTCCTTACATGTTAGTTTCTTATAGAGCATTCTAATAAAGAGACTGGCACAAACACATAAAACAGTTTGACAAATGCCCTACTCAGCTGAACTTTTACGTATTTCTTTCCTCATAACTTCTTGTTTCAAGGTGCTGGCTTGAATTTTTGCCTTTGGAGCCAAGGTATTTGGGAGCACGTGAGACTTTCTAAAAGAAGTTTATATGTCTATATTTGTTTATATATTTACATTTTGCAACTTTGTGTTAGATCCTCATGTCGCACAATAAAATATCTCTTTTATACCTAGCTTCCTAACCTGAATGTCCTCTGACGATCTTAACATTCACTGGCCTGTCCTATGGAAAAGAGAAAACATTAACTAAAGTGCTCATGTGTAAAGCCTAGATGCTCTTATTTTTATTCTTGAAGGAATTCACATAATAGCAATTCCATGTATTCGTCAAAGTTCACAAACATGTATAAAGCTATATTTGTGTTGCTAGCTGCCATTGTTATAGCCTGTGCAGTAGAATTATTGTTTGGGTTACATCAGGACTTGCATTACGTTGTTTTCCTATGGCCATTATCTTTCTTTCCCTGAACAAAGATCAGCTGATCCAGTGTGTATGTTCTGTGGGATGCGGTTGAGGGAGGAGCTGCAGAGTTCAGCAATTTAAGGAGTTGTTTTTGTTTATGCCTCTGTGTCCTTTTTTTTTTTTTTTTGAGTAGCAGTCATCCGCAAAGAGGAAGCAATAACTGTGGAGAGGCTTCTGGATCTGTTTATGGGGGAAAACAAGGTGTTCAGTTTGAGAAGAGCATGATTGGGTGGTGAATGTGATTGAATCAGGAGTTTCAGGGGTAGCTATTTGAAGAATGGGGTTATCTGAAAGAAAAACGAAAAAGATTTGGAGCATGGGGATAGAGTGTTTAAAAAAAAAAAAAAAAGAGTGTCTTTGTTTAGCCAGAATAATATTTTAGAGTAGCTGGACCGCAATGTCAAAATGATGTTTCTTTCCTGCCATGCACGTCTTGAAATTTCTTCTGCTTTTTTATAGTAGAGGTGTTGTTCAGCACTTCTGGCAAAACATCAATTTTAATTTGGTTCAAAGTTTCTAATTTTTCCTGGGTGAAACTTGATCTACAAAGTCAGAAAGTCTGCTATGGGTTGAAGTTAGAAAACAAATGATGCTAATCAATTTAGGAATTTCTCAGTAAACTTGGAAGTATGAATATAATCCTCAAATTCTGTTTTGCTTTTCTCTTTCTTTCAGAACATTTACCTAAGCTTTGAAACTCCTTTTTATTTGTAATAGTCAAAGAAGGTCTGTTACTGTCTTTCTTTATCATTTGTGAGAAAATGCTTTCCATTTCCATCATAATCCAGGCAAAATGTTACCGTTCTTGACAGCTAGCAACAATGGAAGAGATAGTAAGAATGAAGTTTTTGCTTTGGTGACATAAGCAGGCAGGTGACCAAGCAGATCTCTCTCTATACCGAAATATGTGATCTCATGTGAGGTACAGAGATGATACGAGGCTGACACCAAGTGTGTTAGCCTTGCGCTCAAAGCGTGAGCCTTGGCAAGTCTGGTGAATACATTAAAAATGTACATATTCAGATTTATATAAATGATTATTTTTGGGGGTCTTACCTATGCAAACAGAATTTGGAATTATGCAGTGCGCAGCCTACTCAAACTAGAGACCTGCTTCTCCTCCGTCACCATGTGTCAGTTCCCCAGGGTTTAATGTAATTGTGGAGACTAGAGTCTCTAGGAAGAAAGGGTCTCATCTGTTTGAATTGCTTATGCTTTATAATAACAGAACTGATACTGACAGATCAATCTATTTAAACAAAGTAAGAGTAGAATCAAAGCCTATTCCTCTTTTCCCAAACTATTTAGTCGCATATAAATAACTTAAGCAGCTTATTCATTATTTCTAGATTTGTTATTCTTGGCAATGGTCTGTACTTGGTACCAGGTAATACATCTGCTTTAAATTGCATTGCTTTTTTTTCTTATAATAGCTCTTGCTGCCAGAATACTTCCCCCCCCGGCCTTGCAGACACTGATTCGATGCTCCTTAATGTAGACAAGTTTGTTATGATGCTTTATCCAGCTTCTATTCATTTTCAGGAATGCTATCATCATTTTTGTCTGCTTTCATAATGATATGGCTCTGCACCTTTAAAACCTGCTTGCGTCTGTATATTTATGTCAGTCTAAAGCAGTGTCCCAAG
This sequence comes from Aptenodytes forsteri, assembly GCF_000699145.1. NCBI lineage: Eukaryota > Metazoa > Chordata > Aves > Sphenisciformes > Spheniscidae > Aptenodytes > Aptenodytes forsteri. The sequence continues at coordinate 12,163,694 of NW_008796218.1, read as the reverse complement.
GAATTGTAAATATGGTGTGCTCCATTTTCTGTCCACTACGCTCTCTCATGGGAAAGAAGGCTGACTGCCGGGACACCTTGGTATACTGAACGAAAACCAGGCCCCACAGCTTTGCAGTATGAAAGCCTTGGGGATGAACACGCTGTTGGGCTGTCCCAAAGACATTGTTATCATAAATGCTTAGCTTGAATTCCTGATTTCTTGGCACTCCCTGTAATTACCCAAACCATTAAGTTAGTGTCTCAAAAATCGTCTGTGGATAGTAACATAGCTGAAATTGAATGTAAGTAAATTTAAGATATATAGCACGTGAAAATTTTGCAAAGTAATAGTATGTACAGTAACAGATATCAGAACCTTACACTTGAATGAAAAATAATAATATTTGCTATATTCTAGATGACACTTGTCCTATTTACAACATTCAGACGATGTCTGTACTCAGGTATTTTACCTAAACTATATTGTCTGTTCCCAGAGAGCGTATCTGCCTTAACTATTAACTCCTTCAAGCATTTACAGTTCAGAGAGCATCCCAGAAAGACAAATGCCAACAGTCAACTGCAAAAGGCAGCTTTTCTTTCCCCTAAAACTATAAACTCGCTTGTACACTAAGGGAAATAAACCCTCCACCGCTGTCTATGTATGTGTAACAGTGCCATCTAGTGAGTCTTGTCCTGACAGTGAACAAAAATTCAGCCGATGTGGTTGAATTGCTATTCAGCCCATTCACTATTCATCTATTCATTATTCAGCTACTTGGAAACACCACTACTCTGTGTTTTTTGTATTCTCCAGGTACTATCTTTCTCACAAATATTTGTCCATGAGTATTATATGTGCTTTTTAGGGTTCTAATATGAGGTGGGGTTTTTGTACTTTTTTAAAAGCTGGCTTTGGCTCTTTGTCTTTGAAACAGAGTATGTTAGTTTTGCCTTACCTTGACCAGATTTGCTCTTTTATTTATTTTTGAATTGCAGAGACATGTAGTTTTGTCAATAGGTGCTGTTCGTCCAAAAGCTAAGCAACTGCAGGTTTTAAGCAAGCATCTGTTTTGAAGTATGTTTCTTCCCTCATTCAAACTGAGAAAAAAGCAAATTACTCAAGTAAGATGACTGACAGGTAAAAATGTCATGAATCCACACAGCACATGGTAAGAGAACTGTGAAGAAGAAGGTATGATCAATGCATAGAAACGTACAACCACCAGCAGGTTTATCATAGAGCAGAATAGCCATCATAAATAAGATGTTCCACGAACATGCTGCATTCTCCTCAAAGACGTGGCTATTATTAGATAAATAGGTAGAACAAGAACTACAGCGTCTAGTACTTCACGTTACTCAAAAGAAAAAAAAAAAACAGAAAAATAAGTTTAGCTATGATACCATGAACAACTTAATGTTAATTTTGATGCTTTCAGTTTACCCTAGCATATATTAGATACTTTCTGAAATCAGAGGGTTGCAGTGAAGATCAGTATTGATCCTAAGTATTGATGCTAAGTAATCTCACTAGATAAATGAAAAAAATACTGGGAAACCCAAGAGTCTTTCGGCAGCCTGTTATTCATTGTGTTCTCTCATAGTCTGTTACCTATCAGCGCTGAGATCATATGAACAAACTCACACAGGTGGAAAGCTAAGTTTTTCTATTGTAGCAAAATGTATTTTCTCAAAAGTCTCTATATTTCAGGAGTATTTTGGTTTCTCAACGTGTTTGTAACAGACTATTTCATTAGTTAATGGATCAGTTACTTTTATACCAGACTTAACTTCTAAAAAAGTGTTTGGTGCCCACATTCCTAACAGTTTGTGAGAATTACAGCTATAAAAAAATATCAAATATTTTATGATTCTGCATGGCAAATGCTAAAGTAAAAAGGCACTTGTATTTTTTTTATGAAAGTGGCTAAAATAAAGGAACAGATTGGAAGTTAGTGGAAAATAAGAGTTATTCTTTGGATTGCCACTTAAATCTAAGCAAGGTTGGAACAGTAATCAGAAGATGTTACCATGCAATGACTGTTTGTTAGTGAGTGACATAACTTGAGTTTTAGTTATCAATTGGCTGAATAAACATCCTATTCACATAGCTATACTGCAATTGAACTAACTGGTGGCTTTTTATATTATTTGAATCTACTAATAACTGATGATGTTCAACAGTTTATGCAGCAAATTTCACAGCAAAGAAACCTTTTTCTAACAGTTAAACCTGCTAAAGTGGTATTTAAAAGCCATCTAAGAACTGGAGGTGCCTCACTGCCAGGTTACAGAAGCAAGACTGTGGCCCTCTGAAGTCTTCAAATGTTGTCTGTCTGTCTGTCTTACCTCTTCAGTGGTGAAATTTCATTGTTTGTTTGTTTTTCCTGCTTCAGAGAGTATGTAGTTGTGGTTTAACTATACGCAAAGTTTTATTACAGTTCGGGCCCAACTAGTTTAAGTGGCTGATTGTCCAATATGATTGACATGGGTTTCTTGGAGCCTTCTCATTTAATAGTTGGAACGAAGCATTGGAGAAAATCTTTAATAAAATAGCATAGACATACTGTTGTTCATCTAATTTTCAGCTTGTCATAGAGCAAAGTTAAATGGACTTGCTTCAGAAAGTGTGGGGCAAATGACTGAACTAGCTCGCTTTTTCCTAACCAGCTCTATCTTGCTAGGACTCATTTACATCATATTGAAAAGCTGCTCTTGTACTTATTTCTAGGTTTTCCTTTCCTGCATTTGAAGTACAGGAGAGCCACATCTTAAATTGCCTTTTATTTTGTATTGCTTATGTCTACAGAGCCTGTGAAAGGGACTATAGTAAAAAGGACATTCACCAAGTCCCGGACCTGTCCACGCAGCTTTCTCCTCTTAATGTTTATTGACTGCTCTATTCTACTAGCTCTACCCCTTTGAGGTACGAATTTCAGATTAGCTATAGTATTTGATTGGATGTAACTACATTTTCTTGGTGGGTGCTCTATAGTGTAGTAGTAGCTGGGTGGTTCATAGGCAGTGAGCTGATGGCTGTGTTGCTTGTTTGAGTGAATCTGTCAAAGAAATGAATGAGTTTCATATATCCTGAATTTCACCCTAAGGGACAAGTGAGGTTTTTCCAACTTCTACTGTAGTCTCACCAGAGTATATATTTGAGGACTAAAGAACCCCTTAATTTTACAGGGATAACCTGTCTGTACTCCAGGGCTATTTGGATATAACTACAGTGCTATGAATATTCTCTCCAGCTGTGTCAACTGTACCTTATCAGATAGACTAGCCCTTAGATTAACCTACAGTCTCCTAACTTGAGCATTAAAGTAATTTTTTTAATCAAGGCATTTTTAATAATGAAGATTCTTATCCCATTGTGAGAAAAACAGCAAATGTGGTGTTACTTCATTGCTAAAGAAAAGTAAAATCCATTTCTATAGCATCATATATTTATTATAAAATATACCTTCTTGTGATATGACATTAAAACAACAGTACCATCTGAGACAGACAACTAGTAGGTGAATTTAGTCTTCAGAATTATTGTCATGTTTTTGTTTGGTTGGTTGGGTTTTTTTCTTTCTTTTACTTTTTCTTAATTTTTGTTTCACTATTGGCAAAAATTGGGCTGGAAACCTTCAATGTCAATTATGTCAGGATTACCCTACCATCAACAGAAGTCAGAAAGTACATGTCAGCCCATAAGAGCTGTGCTTTGGCAAAGAGCGATGCCAGCAACACTTTATTTACATTCTCTGTCTACACTGGGAAGCCTGAGGTCTGTTGATGACTGGTGTCAATTTTAAAAGAACCTTCAGGTTGCTCTAGCAAGTTGAAGTTCAGTGCATATGTAAACGTAATGAGGGGAATAAAAGCGTGTTGGACTTCATTTCCTGTGAGAGTTGTGTGATCTAGTCCTTACTCACATCCAAAAATCTGGAAATTAAATCCCACATGGCTGTAGGAATATTTATCCCTTGATTCAAGGTGGTGGTGGATTATTTGATGGAAAGACATTAAACTATGCCACAGATACATCTGAAAGACACTCTAGGTAACCTGTTTAGTTTCTTTAATAGACTGGATTTGTATCATACATTAGTTTATGCAAGTTTTGTGAAACAGGCAAAAAATGCAGATAGTTATAGGTATTTTCTAATCTTGGGTGTTGCATGTGTCCTATATTGCTGAATTAAAATTAATTTAATTACTGTACTCAGTCACTTTTTTTGCAGCATTCTGCTCCTTCTGTGTCTGAGTGATGAAAGATAATGTAATAATGACTCCAATCTTTTTTTCAGAAATTCTTAAGTGCTTAGATTTAAAAAGCAAAGGTTGTTGCCTTCCAACTGATTGATAGACATGCAACTAAAAATAGTGAACACTGAGTAGTCAGTCACTGTAATAATCTTTAATTTGTCACCCTGTGAAATCAAGGGAATAAAAAATATTTACTATATTTTAAAGGCAAATAAGAAAAATGTCTAGCTCTTCTGAAATTATAAGTTCATTAGAGTATTTTCTTTGTTAATTTAAAAAAATGGACAAATAGAAACAAAATTAAGTGAATGTCCAGGTTCAAAGACAAAACTATGCAGAAATTTTTTATCTAAAAAAAAACCAAAAAAAACTGGACTCTCTCTGAGGGAGAGAGAGTGTCAAAGTCAGGTTTTGTCTTTGGTGATTTGAATGCCCCAACACACTATCAGATTCGAGGAAATTTGTGTTTGAACTTACACTTTAGTTTTGGTTTACTTGACAGCCATCTTATTTTAGACTGATCTTATGTCCATTTATTGTTTTCTGTTATGTGGTAGGCCAGATTTTTGTTTTCTATGATCAGTCTTTTATTCATTTCAGTGGAGTTTTCCTAGATTTAATCTGAAATAAGTAAGAGGAAATTTAGGCTGTGAATAACTCATTTACTGCATTTGATAATATATTCATTCTATATACTTAGAGTTGCTGTTCATACTGAAGTTCTTGAAGGTGTAAGCTCCATTTATAAGCATAAGGTGCATTTCATGGAATGTAACTTCAATTTTTTTATTTCTTTCTATTATTTCTATAATTGTTTATTTCTTTCTATTCTATAAATAGAACAGTTTACTGTTTACTTTCCAGTCCTGCATTCAATTTACAAAGGCAAAAGTATTCCAGGTTTTGAGGAATCATTTGTAGAGTTCTTGCAGCATGTCATTATGAACAAAAGCTACTTTGTAACTTCAGTGTTTGAATTTAAAATTGTACAGGGAGGACTATGACTAGAATTCTTTAAACTTCTAAAAATAATTTTCTGATTATGAAAGGTCATACTTTTTGTCCTTGCTAGGTTTTCAAAAATTAATTTTCCCCGTGTGATGTTGCTTTAAGAGCCTTGCTCTGTGTGTGTGTGAGAGAGAGAGAATCAGATGTTAGTGTTTTCCTAATACAACGTACTTGAAGTTATTTTTACAAGGCTTTATTTAAATGGTTAAAGGGTTTTTTTGTTTGCTCCAAATGCTTGTGGGAGAGCATCTTTAAATATTAATAAGAGAAACACACAGATCAATGATAAAGGGAAAATTTGTGAGCATGAATGATCAGAATTGCTTTTAGTCACAAAAATGTCTGTATTGGGCAGCTAAGAGTGGTTGAGAACCAAAGCCTTCCTCAAAATAGATCCGAGTTTAACAGTCTACATGACATTTACAGTAGATTATAGGTGATGGAAACATAGAAGCACATATAGGAGATGCATATATACATATCATTCAAAATAATTTTAATATATTGGATGGTTGCATCCAGAGGGTAGTGGTCAATGGCTCAATGTCCAGATCAAGATAGGTGATGAGTGGTGCCCCTCAGGGGTCCGTATTGGGACCGGTACTGTTTAATGTCTTCATCAGTGTCATAGACAGTGGGATCGAGTGCACCCTCAGCAAGTTTGCAGATGACACCAAGCTGAGTGGTGCAGTCGACACGCCAGAGGGACGGGATGCCAT
>NW_008796218.1:12149871-12157169 GCF_000699145.1 Aptenodytes forsteri | reverse complement strand
AGGTTGCCCAGAGAGGTGGTGGATGCCCCATCCCTGGAAACATTTAAGGTCAGGTTGGACGGGGCTCTGAGTAACCTGATCTAGTTGAAGATGTCCCTGCTCATTGCAGGGGAGGTTGGACTAGATGATCTTTAAAGGTCCCTTCCAACCCAAATGATTCTATGATTCTATACCCAAATAGCTAACAAACAGATAGGCCGTTAGATATAATTGACAGGCTGACCATTCTCCTTTCTTGACCTCAGTTTACATCTTATTGAACTTATAATTCAAGTTAGTATTATAATGTCAATACTATTCTAGTTGTAGCTGAGACAAATTAAGAAACTGTTGTACAAAAGGGCAAGGATTGTTGGTGAACTGTGTATGGGAGTTCTCAGTGAAGTGTTATGGGTTAGCAGAAAAAAACAGCCATGTCAAAAGCAATGTTGTAACAGGGTGTATCATTTGATTGTTGTATCTCTTCCATCTGCTGTGTTTACCGAATGCCCATTTTGCCTCCCTGAATTAGAAGGCTGAAACCAGTAGAGTCTGCCCTGATGACTGCTTGCAAAGGAATCTGGCCCATTGTGACATCTGAAATAGGCAAGGGTCCCCTTGGCTTCCCTTGTCACTCCAGGATGCCTGGGAAAAACCTGAAATCCTCCAAATCTCTAGATGCCTATTGTTACAGTGTCATTTACGGAAATGAAAATCCCTCCTCTGTCATCCAACATTTTCTGGGCCATGAAGCATTTACAGTTCTGGGAAGGAACTAATCCAACTCCCTACATTGCTCCAGGACCCCCTGAGGCTAGGTTAGCTGTTGGGGATGAAATGTTGGGTGTAAATGTCTGGAATCTCCTCAGTTATGAGTGCATCAGTGTGTCAGTAACGTATGTGTTGCACCTCAGCCTTTCCTTCCTCCATTGGCGTTCCCTTCCTACCACAAACAAAATGCAGCAGCTTTTGGACAGCTGGAAAGTCTCCAATCTGTAAGAAATGGTCAGCTGGGCAGGCCCATGTTCTCCTTGATCTCTTTAAAGATGCTTGATGAGTCTGGTGCAAGTAGTCTGTGGATGGAAGGTGAGCCACTCAATGGATCAGTTCAGTTAAAAGGTATTAATAAGGAAACTTGGTAAAATAACTGTTGACATAGATCTTTTGTAGAATTTAGAAATCTAAATGGCTTATTTAATCCTTGCTAGGAGGTGGGGAAATCTCTCTCTCCGCCCGACCTTTTTCCTGATTTTTTTTTTTTTTAAAACTTCTATATTTAGGTCACATGCCCATGCTCAGCTCTCTTTATTAAAATAAAAAAATACTTACCTATTAATAAATCTATGTCTGTATATGGTTCTCTATTCTAAATAAATAAAAGCTAAATAAAGTTCTAAAATGCTGAATAAAATAATTCTAAATAATGTGTCTCTATTCTAAAGAACTAACAATTTTCAGAGTTCCCTGGAAATGCCATAGTTAGGATCTGTTTCTTTGTGAGTTCCAATGATTTGTATTTCCTTTTCATCCTTCAATTTCAGATTGATAATTATTAGGGTTAGCTACTCCTCTCTATCGACTTCATATTGTTTCCTTTCTAACATGAATCCAAGCTAGTCCATGGGGAGTATGTGACATTTCCTGTATTCTATTTGTGCCAGCAGAAGATGGTGACATTCTTAAAACTTCAAGTAATAGTCTGCTTGCTACAAGGAAGGAAATAACAACATACAATTACATACTTTGGTATGTAACTTTAGGTCTGATTCAAAATGCACTAGAGACAATACAATAAGACTTTTTGTGTGGGACTCATAATAGTGGGGAAAAAAAAGTGTTAGACAGAATGGGTACCTGACCAAAACTTTGTCCTTGTGTACACATTATATTAAACAGATGGAAACCTGACATTTTAGAGGTATATGTTTAAAAAAGAAAAAAAACTAGGGCCAACTTGTATGATTATTTCCAGTGATTTTAGGGTACTGTTTAATTTTGATCAAAATAAGAAAGAATCTATATTACTTTCTTGGTAACAGGATGTAACCTGTTGACCTTTCGGCATATTCTGTTAAGCTAAATCTCCACTGTTTCAAGAATCCACAGATTCCACAGGGGAAGGTTCTCTCCCATGACCATTTTATCAAGGCAGCTGAGCTTTTGTTCATTCTACTGGTAGAACCATAAGGCAATACCTATTGTAACAGGATGCTAACCAAGTAAGGACCTTGAAGACCATCTTAATTTTTTTGCACATTAAAATTACTATTGATTCTGAGTCACAGTGATGTGACTCATCACGAAATTTGGACATGTCCCCAAGATGTTGCTGCATCAGAGACTTATATTGAAATTAGCATTAGGGTTGTTTGGTTTTCAGGGCGGGTGATGGGAGCGGTGTTGATTTGCTTTTTTCCTTTTCTTTGTTAAGAAAAGGGGAGGGGAGAAGTGAGTGACCAATATTTACAAGAGAGTATTTTTTTTTCTTCAGCTATTTAAATACTTAAGTTGACACTTCAGCTAATAACCTAGATGTTGCCTGGTGTGATACTGTGGTTACTAATGCTCGCTTTTTTTTTTTTTTTAGCAAATAACTTATTTATTTACAGTATCTGAGAACTATGCATATAGTTTAGATCTCTAAGCATATTATCCACACTCCAAAGACTTGGGTGATTGCTGCTGGGAATAGTTATGAATAGTTCTCTGAAAAATCAGCCCAATACTCATCACTGGTCAAAAAGCAAATAGAATGTTAGGCATTACTAGTGGAGGAATTTAAAGCAACTCAGGAAACTAATTTGTGATGCTGGATAAATCTATTTGTAAAGTTGTGTAATTTTGTAAATTTAAATTTTGACTACTTCATATAATTTTGCTTGATTAATTTCAAAAAAAGGATCTAGTAGAACTAGAAAGTGCTTGATTGATCAAAAGCCTGGAATATCTTTCATATGGATTATAATATGGATTATAATAAATTATAATTTTGCAGCTTGGAGAAGAGATAAGAGGAAGAGGAGAAGATAGAGGCATATGCAAATATACGAATTGATATACAGAATAAATTTTTAGTTTGTAAATGAATTTACAGCTAATGGAAGAAATTACTTGTTGCACAATTTATACTTGTAGAACCCATTTCCACAGGATGTTGTGGAGACCAAAAATGTAAAGGGATTAGGCAAATTTATGGACTATGTTTCCTGAATTACCTGCTAAAGCTGATGGTCCAGATACAACTTCCAGGTTCTGTAAGTCTCTAAGATTCTTAAAGCATAACACAGAGGCAATTATTTTACGTGCACTGTGATTTTCAATTCCTTCAGGAAAGTACATTGGACTAGGCAGGCCTAAATCTGTTCATATGTTCTGACAAGATGATGATATAATATTCCAAATATTTTGGTTTTATAGTATCTGGCAAACGTTAATATACTTCAGAGACTTCTATGCCTGGTTTGAAAAGACTGGAAATGGATGCAGAAAAAAGATATTGTGGGACATATCTATTTTAGTATTATTTTATAACATAGTTAATGTTTCTTTACAATATTTTTCCCTTCCACTTTCCAAGAACCTAAAAAAAAAAAAAAAAGTGTTACTTTGTATTTCTGAATATTTGCAATTATTTAGGTAAAATGCTGCATCAGTGCAAAGTGAATAAACAACGTCAGCCTCTCTATTTCCATTCATGCTATTCAGGTTTAGTTTATTAGAGACATCTATGATTTGTTGATACCACTTGACTGTTTCATTTCTTAAGGGAAACATAGTTTTAGAGCAAGAAGCCTCTAGAGCCTGCAAGCAGGAGGCGGAAGTGAGTGGGCTGATATTGAGAAAAGCACTGTTGATTGACATGATATATTGGTTTAGAGTATATTAACTTATCTCACACTTTAAAGAGTCAAAATTAACTCAAGAACGTGTTTAGAATCCTAACACCTCAACAGATGGAAAGCTCCCTTCCTTCCTCCTCCCCCAAAATCACCTGGTAAAGAGCAAGCCAAGGCTAAAAAGGTGTTTTAGAGAATTTTATTTCGTTCTGCAAATTATTTTTTTACACTTCTCAGAATAGTTTTCAGCTTTCCACAAACCAGAATGCATCTTCATAGCTTTTCTTATTTCCTCATTAAAAAAAATCAGAAGTAGAGTTTATTTTAATTACAGTGCATACAGTATGTCATGGTCTAGTGCGTCAAGCATTGCTATTTTGTGTCTGTGCTTAATTCCAACTTTAGATGGACATACATCATAACTGTAAACACCTGCTTAGCTTCATTAAGGATAGTAAAAATATCCCATTGTGGGAGGATCATAAGCTGTGTTTTAGGCAGTTTGTGTGTGATCTCTGACAAGAACATACCGTGCTACATCTTTCTCACTGTCTGTATTCTCCTTCGGATGAGAAATATGCAATTCTCTCTCTGTCCTTGGCCCCAACATGCGCACACACACGCACACACGCAGAGTATTCCAGCAGTACATATAGTTATTTAAAATAATTTTGCAATAGTCAGACTTTTTATGGAAAAATGAAACTAAATTTAAAATATCACAAGATTAGCTTAAAGCCTTAATATATACAGATAGCTTAGAGGTCATTTATAATCATTGTATTGCTGCCATATGTTTAAGGAAGATTAATTAAAAAAAAAAAGCCAGGGCAGTTCTGCTTTCATTTAAAAAAAAAAAAAGAAAAAAAAAAGATGAGGTTAGTGCTTAAAAAAAGGATAGAAGATTCCACATAGGGATCCAAACATGAGTAACTTGCAAACAGTCCTATCATCTGTCAAACCATCTACCACATCAAATTCATAAATAGCAGTGTGTAAAAAAAGAAACTAGGAAAATCAAATTCCACTTTAAAGCATCATAGAAATGGGAGGTTTTTAATTAAAGCTGAGCACTGCTAGTGATATTATTAAAACTCTTTACATGCTTTGGGTTTTTTGTTTGTTTGTTTTGTAGTATTTTCCAGAACACTTCCCATCTATTGCAACCATTTACAAATAGATAAACTGAGGCAAAAATAGATCAAGGGGTCCCGACTCCTTTGGTTTCAAGAGGAACATGAGCACACTTTATATGCTGTAATGCAAGGACTTATTTACTAGTATGGCTTTCTTCTGGCCCACACTTTTCTCTCCTTAAAGCTGAATGAAATGTGCACTACTTCTTTTTATTATCATTAGAGTTACTCCAACAGGAAACAACTTTCTACAGTAGAAAAATCCCAACACTCCTGGCTCTTTAATTACCAAACTATTGAACTGCTGAAGTGTTAAGTTTAAAAATAAATAAGAAAATTGACCAAACACAAAATCCATCATTTAGGTTTTTGTGTGTATTTCAGTCACATGCAGTACTGACGGGCATAGATCCAGCCTGTCATGAAGCTCCTATTTAAAGTTGTGCATCAGCTTTTGTGTGATCTTGGTCACGTAGGCCTTTGTTTCTAGCCCACACCTCCTCTTACCCAGGACACTGTTCCTGCTGCTAGAAAAGTCATAGCCCCTACTGGTTTCTATAGAACAACATGAACATTTGAAATAGAATGACGTGGATGCTTGCAAGAGGTGTATTGGCATAGCAGATGTGATAATTGGGATACGCAGACTCTCAGCATCTCTGTCTTCCACTTGCTCCTTTCTAGGTGGGCATTAGTATCTTTCTGAAGTCTCATCCATAAAGCGATCGCTTCCCCAGAAAACAGGAAGTGCCGTGGTAGATATTTTCATTTCCCAAATTACACGCAAGTTGTAATCTAAATAGTAAATCTCTGAAATTCACTCAACATCTTGCATTTACTGTGAACAGTATGGAAAATAATTTCAAAGACAGTAATCTTTTTTTTTTTTTTAATCTGCAATATTACTGTGCTAGTATGCAGCTCTTTGAATTTTGCAGTTGGTTATATTAACTCCAGCCTCACATACAATCTTTTTCGTCAAGAGAATTCTTGGTATACAACCGATTAAAAATAGCTTTGGGTACAGTGTGGGGTTTTTTGTTGTTTTTGTTGTTATTTTGCCTTTAAGTCTTTCTGTGCATGTGTGTGTATGTAAGTTTTATATAAAAGTTTATATATATAGATAATCATATATATTGAAACCAAATTAAAAACCTTTCACCTGAAATATAACACTGGCAGATGGACCCTAAGAAAGTAGGTGACCCATGAGATGCCCTATTCCAGCAATGTACAGGTTGGGTCACCTCTTCTGCTTCCATAACAGGTACAATATTTCCTATCCAGAAAGGTGACACCTGTTCTTCTGACCTATACATTATTGGTACATCCAAGCACTGTAATGAAGGTGGATTTCCTGCAGATATTTCAGCTGTTCTGGAACATGTGAAGCTTTCCAATATGTTTCCATAAAAACAACTTTTCTCCAGAGTTATCACTTGAATGCTGGTAGTTATCATCTCCGACTGCAATAACACCTACAATTAAACTGAAGGTGCTGTTAAATCTTTGCCGCATTTATTTACAAATGAACCAGCACAAAGCGGTACACCAATAAAAATTGAGACATTTAACAAAGGAACATGCACCTCTACTAAAACTGAAAAATTGGAATGATTAATTGAATCTGTGACTTGATTATCCTGCCAATTACATTTGCTTTTCATAAATAAAATTCCATGAGAAAAGACAAAGGAGTTATTCTCACGTATCTCTAGGGAATGAGCCCACACAATTTAGAAAATTCATTGGTAACTGAATCTGCTAGTAATGACTGCTCTAGTATGTCTATGATGAGGTTATACATTTGTATCTTTAGAGATAGAATACTTGGATATTAGTTTCATAGATCAAATATGAGACTTGATTGTTTTTAAATAATGGTAATTCCTCAGGAGTGTAAAACATGGTAGGCCCTCTAAGTCTCAAAAAATAGAAAAGAAAACCAGGTCCAAGAGAAAGACTTTTCAAATGGTCCAGTGGCCCATTTGACATAGACAGCAGTAATACTAGAGGATTTGACTTAGCTGTTTTTTCAGTGAATGATAGATAGGTATCGTTCAATAGGGAATTATGTCGAGTGAATTTACACCAAGAAAAATCCTTGTACCTTGAAAAAGAACCTGAAGACTTTCTGAGACCTTTTCAGGTCTATCTGTAAATAACCAAAGGCCTTTTTATTTTTCTTTTCTTTTCTTTTCTTTTCTTTTCTTTTCTTTTCTTTTCTTTTCTTTTCTTTTCTTTTCTTTTCTTTTCTTTTCTTTTCTTTTCTTTTCTTTTCTTTTCTTTTCTTTTCTTTTCTTTTCTTTTCTTTTCTTTTCTTTTCTTTTCTTTTCTTTTCTTTTCT
>NW_008796218.1:12137034-12149402 GCF_000699145.1 Aptenodytes forsteri | reverse complement strand
AAAACAGGAAGTGCCGTGGTAGATATTTTCATTTCCCAAATTACACGCAAGTTGTAATCTAAATAGTAAATCTCTGAAATTCACTCAACATCTTGCATTTACTGTGAACAGTATGGAAAATAATTTCAAAGACAGTAATCTTTTTTTTTTTTTTAATCTGCAATATTACTGTGCTAGTATGCAGCTCTTTGAATTTTGCAGTTGGTTATATTAACTCCAGCCTCACATACAATCTTTTTCGGCAAGAGAATTCTTGGTATACAACCGATTAAAAATAGCTTTGGGTACAGTGTGGGGTTTTTTGTTGTTTTTGTTGTTATTTTGCCTTTAAGTCTTTCTGTGCATGTGTGTGTATGTAAGTTTTATATAAAAGTTTATATATATAGATAATCATATATATTGAAACCAAATTAAAAACCTTTCACCTGAAATATAACACTGGCAGATGGACCCTAAGAAAGTAGGTGACCCATGAGATGCCCTATTCCAGCAATGTACAGGTTGGGTCACCTCTTCTGCTTCCATAACAGGTACAATATTTCCTATCCAGAAAGGTGACACCTGTTCTTCTGACCTATACATTATTGGTACATCCAAGCACTGTAATGAAGGTGGATTTCCTGCAGATATTTCAGCTGTTCTGGAACATGTGAAGCTTTCCAATATGTTTCCATAAAAACAACTTTTCTCCAGAGTTATCACTTGAATGCTGGTAGTTATCATCTCCGACTGCAATAACACCTACAATTAAACTGAAGGTGCTGTTTGCCGCATGCCGCATTTATTTACAAATGAACCAGCACAACACCAATAACCAATAAAAATTGAGACATTTAACAAAGGAACATGCACCTCTACTAAAACTGAAAAATTGGAATGATTAATTGAATCTGTGACTTGATTATCCTGCCAATTACATTTGCTTTTCATAAATAAAATTCCATGAGAAAAGACAAAGGAGTTATTCTCACGTATCTCTAGGGAATGAGCCCACACAATTTAGAAAATTCATTGGTAACTGAATCTGCTAGTAATGACTGCTCTAGTATGTCTATGATGAGGTTATACATTTGTATCTTTAGAGATAGAATACTTGGATATTAGTTTCATAGATCAAATATGAGACTTGATTGTTTTTAAATAATGGTAATTCCTCAGGAGTGTAAAACATGGTAGGCCCTCTAAGTCTCAAAAAATAGAAAAGAAAACCAGGTCCAAGAGAAAGACTTTTCAAATGGTCCAGTGGCCCATTTGACATAGACAGCAGTAATACTAGAGGATTTGACTTAGCTGTTTTTTCAGTGAATGATAGATAGGTATCGTTCAATAGGGAATTATGTCGAGTGAATTTACACCAAGAAAAATCCTTGTACCTTGAAAAAGAACCTGAAGACTTTCTGAGACCTTTTCAGGTCTATCTGTAAATAACCAAAGGCCTTTTTATTCCTTTCCTTTCCTTTCCTTTCCTTTCCTTTCCTTTCCTTTCCTTTCCTTTCCTTTCCTTTCCTTTCCTTTCCTTTCCTTTCCTTTCCTTTCCTTTCCTTTCCTTTCCTTTCCTTTCCTTTCCTTTCCTTTCCTTTCCTTTCCTTTCCTTTCCTTTCCTTTCCTTTCCTTTCCTTTCCTTTCCTTTCCTTTCCTTTCCTTTCCTTTCCTTTCCTTTCCTTTCCTTTCCTTTCCTTTCCTTTCCTTTCCTTTCCTTTCCTTTCCTTTCCTTTCCTTTCCTTTCCTTTCCTTTCCTTTCCTTTCCTTTCCTTTCCTTTCCTTTCCTTTCCTTTCCTTTCCTTTCCTTTCCTTTCCTTTCCTTTCCTTTCCTTTCCTTTCCTTTCCTTTCCTTTCCTTTCCTTTCCTTTCCTTTCCTTTCCTTTCCTTTCCTTTCCTTTCCTTTCCTTTCCTTTCCTTTCCTTTCCTTTCCTTTCCTTTCCTTTCCTTTCCTTTCCTTTCCTTTCCTTTCCTTTCCTTTCCTTTCCTTTCCTTTCCTTTCCTTTCCTTTCCTTTCCTTTTTTGCCATCGTGTCAAAAGATGCCCAGAGGCTGATATATAGTAGTAATTTTCAGTGTATGCTTAATATTAAATTATTATGATAGACCTGTGTTGTTTTGTTTTTTTTTTTTAATACAAGACAGCTTTTATGGAGAAGGAATGATTTTCTTACTCTGTTTTACCTTTTTTCTAGTACTGCTTTGTTCTCTAGGTCCTAAAGACAGCTGATGCAGTCTTCTAGGGCCTAAGCCCCCTCAGTTCTTGTTGAAGCTAATGAGGTGAGAGCACTCACATTTTTATAGGGCCTGGCTTTTGCTCACTTTAATGTTTTTTGCTCAGCCCCCATTCACTTTATAATGTGAGTCATACACTTAAGAGTATTCTTATAACACCTTTGATTCCCACCCCAACCCCCCTTTCTGGGCTGTCAGTTAAAAACTGGAGGATAAATTAACTTTGTCTTCAGCATCCAGTCAGTAAATCTATAAAGTCAAAGAAATATAAAGGCAGGGAGATATTATGTTTTCTAGGTATCTAATCCTATTTTTTCCTTGAGGGCTAAAAATACTGAAGTCCTATCAAAATGTGTTTCCTTTCTTGCCTTTGTTAAATGCCTTCTTGGGGCAGGTGGAATCATGAAGACCTGAGAAATGGAGGTGGCTGTCACGTTTGATTTAGTTTGTGATTAGTGGCTTAGTGGATGCGGGGAGTTACAGCAGCAAGGAACATGATTTCAGACCATATAGCAACCAGTTCTCAAAAGCTAGATTTTTTTTTTTTTTAAAGTTAGGTATCTCTAAAAGGCAAAAGAAAGATGAAGTGATAATAAGATGTTAAACATGCGTCAAATCACCCTTATTCTTTCTGCCTCATCTTTAAGTTTTACTTTGCTTTTACTTCAAAGTATAATTTCAGAGTAAGAACAGCATATCTAAAATAGGCATTTTTTATTTCACCTGACTATATGTAACTCTGGAATGCTATTCACTGTGTTCTTCATTCTTTCCTTTCCTTTCCTTTCCTTTCCTTTCCTTTCCTTTCCTTTCCTTTCCTTTCCTTTCCTTTCCTTTCCTTTCCTTTCCTTTCCTTTCCTTTCCTTTCCTTTCCTTTCCTTTCCTTTCCTTTCCTTTCCTTTCCTTTCCTTTCCTTTCCTTTCCTTTCCTTTCCTTTCCTTTCCTTTCCTTTCCTTTCCTTTCCTTTCCTTTCCTTTCCTTTCCTTTCCTTTCCTTTCCTTTCCTTTCCTTTCCTTTCCTTTCCTTTCCTTTCCTTTCCTTTCCTTTCCTTTCCTTTCCTTTCCTTTCCTTTCCTTTCCTTTCCTTTCCTTTCCTTTCCTTTCCTTTCCTTTCCTTTCCTTTCCTTTCCTTTCCTTTCCTTTCCTTTCCTTTCCTTTCCTTTCCTTTCCTTTCCTTTCCTTTCCTTTCCTTTCCTTTCCTTTCCTTTCCTTTCCTTTCCTTTCCTTTCCTTTCCTTTCCTTTCCTTTCCTTTCCTTTCCTTTCCTTTCCTTTCCTTTCCTTTCCTTTCCTTTCCTTTCCTTTCCTTTCCTTTCCTTTCCTTTCCTTTCCTTTCCTTTCCTTTCCTTTCCTTTCCTTTCCTTTCCTTTCCTTTCCTTTCCTTTCCTTTCCTTTCCTTTCCTTTCCTTTCCTTTCCTTTCCTTTCCTTTCCTTTCCTTTCCTTTCCTTTCCTTTCCTTTCCTTTCCTTTCCTTTCCTTTCCTTTCCTTTCCTTTCCTTTCCTTTCCTTTCCTTTCCTTTCCTTTCCTTTCCTTTCCTTTCCTTTCCTTTCCTTTCCTTTCCTTTCCTTTCCTTTCCTTTCCTTTCCTTTCCTTTCCTTTCCTTTCCTTTCCTTTCCTTTCCTTTCCTTTCCTTTCCTTTCCTTTCCTTTCCTTTCCTTTCCTTTCCTTTCCTTTCCTTTCCTTTCCTTTCCTTTCCTTTCCTTTCCTTTCCTTTCCTTTCCTTTCCTTTCCTTTCCTTTCCTTTCCTTTCCTTTCCTTTCCTTTCCTTTCCTTTCCTTTCCTTTCCTTTCCTTTCCTTTCCTTTCCTTTCCTTTCCTTTCCTTTCCTTTCCTTTCCTTTCCTTTCCTTTCCTTTCCTTTCCTTTCCTTTCCTTTCCTTTCCTTTCCTTTCCTTTCCTTTCCTTTCCTTTCCTTTCCTTTCCTTTCCTTTCCTTTCCTTTCCTTTCCTTTCCTTTCCTTTCCTTTCCTTTCCTTTCCTTTCCTTTCCTTTCCTTTCCTTTCCTTTCCTTTCCTTTCCTTTCCTTTCCTTTCCTTTCCTTTCCTTTCCTTTCCTTTCCTTTCCTTTCCTTTCCTTTCCTTTCCTTTCCTTTCCTTTCCTTTCCTTTCCTTTCCTTTCCTTTCCTTTCCTTTCCTTTTTTGCCATCGTGTCAAAAGATGCCCAGAGGCTGATATATAGTAGTAATTTTCAGTGTATGCTTAATATTAAATTATTATGATAGACCTGTGTTGTTTTGTTTTTTTTTTTTAATACAAGACAGCTTTTATGGAGAAGGAATGATTTTCTTACTCTGTTTTACCTTTTTTCTAGTACTGCTTTGTTCTCTAGGTCCTAAAGACAGCTGATGCAGTCTTCTAGGGCCTAAGCCCCCTCAGTTCTTGTTGAAGCTAATGAGGTGAGAGCACTCACATTTTTATAGGGCCTGGCTTTTGCTCACTTTAATGTTTTTTGCTCAGCCCCCATTCACTTTATAATGTGAGTCATACACTTAAGAGTATTCTTATAACACCTTTGATTCCCACCCCAACCCCCCTTTCTGGGCTGTCAGTTAAAAACTGGAGGATAAATTAACTTTGTCTTCAGCATCCAGTCAGTAAATCTATAAAGTCAAAGAAATATAAAGGCAGGGAGATATTATGTTTTCTAGGTATCTAATCCTATTTTTTCCTTGAGGGCTAAAAATACTGAAGTCCTATCAAAATGTGTTTCCTTTCTTGCCTTTGTTAAATGCCTTCTTGGGGCAGGCGGAATCATGAAGACCTGAGAAATGGAGGTGGCTGTCACGTTTGATTTAGTTTGTGATTAGTGGCTTAGTGGATGCGGGGAGTTACAGCAGCAAGGAACATGATTTCAGACCATATAGCAACCAGTTCTCAAAAGCTAGATTTTTTTTTTTTTTAAAGTTAGGTATCTCTAAAAGGCAAAAGAAAGATGAAGTGATAATAAGATGTTAAACATGCGTCAAATCACCCTTATTCTTTCTGCCTCATCTTTAAGTTTTACTTTGCTTTTACTTCAAAGTATAATTTCAGAGTAAGAACAGCATATCCAAAATAGGCATTTTTTATTTCACCTGACTATATGTAACTCTGGAATGCTATTCACTGTGTTCTTCATTCTTGCTGCCTTTCAGGGGAAAAAAAAAAAGTTTTTGTTGTCCTAATCTTTTTTTTTCTTTCTACCTAATCCTATACAGCCTCCATATAAAATTAGCCGTCTGTTTTGTTTATCTCTTTATTTCATTCTTCATAAGTCTAATTAAACTTGCCAAATGAACCTACAGTATTACGGCGGTTTTTCTTGGAGTGATACTTTGAGACAAATTAAACTAGGCACGGATCTACTTCCTTTTGTCTATGGACAAAAGAAGTGCTCCGAGCCAAATACTGCCTCTGAAGCATGCTGTGATCTCCAAGCTGGTCGGGAGAGATGTTGGAAAGTGGAGGCTCTCCCTTCACTCTGGTGAGTGTTCTTGCTAGCATTTAGAAAAAAAGCTTTGATAACAGATGATGGTTCTTGGCCTCTTACTGCTGAGAGATATTCTTTAAATCTAAGCAGCGTGTTATGCTTTAGGCTGTCTGTTGATAGCCTCCTCTTGTAAAGTTCTGTTTTGTGGGGTGGGTTTTTTTGTTTTGGTTTGGTTTTGGGTGTGTTTTTGCTTGTTGGGGGAGGGGAGTGGTGTTTGTTTGATTTGGTTCGGTTTGGTTTTGTCCAGAACAGGATTAGCATCATACATTACCTTGAAAGTCACATACAGTTTCTGAGTTAGCTTCCCTTATTTCTTATATCAGAAACCTGAAACAGAAAAAATATCACTTTCCTTTTTTTCCCTTTTTTCCCTTCCCCCTTCCCTCCCCTTTTTTCCTTTTTTGTGCCTCTCCCCCTTTTTATTTTTCTTTACAGCAGGATAAGAAATTACTGTTATCTTACTTTGTAGTTACTTAAAGTGTCGCAGAATCAAATTTCTGTGGCTGCACCAGTTGTAATTAAATGGAAGCTCTTTCTGGGTTTTATGATGCCTCATCTACAAAGGAAGCGATGGTACTGTAAAGGCACAAGCTAGATTGAACTCTTAGAAGACGAAACTAATTTCAGACACAGAATCCAGAAAACAGGCACTGAACTTGTAGACTGGTAACCACGGCCCGTGGCACCAATACATTGCGTTGTACAAATGTGCAGTCTTGAGACCAAGTAGTGCCTGCAAAGAAAGCTGGTGGAAGTAGGAATGCTAATAGACTCTTTTTATTTTTTATATTAGGTCTTATTGAATTACAAGTTTTATACTTTATAAGTTATGCATCACAATGCTTTAGCCTAGTATAGGACAAAATAAAGCTATGAAATACAGAAGAATAAAAAGAAGTAATCATAGAAGAGAACCTAGAGAAGCAGTTAACTTTTCAACTCTGAGGCAGAATTTACAAGAGGGTAGAGAGTTAGACTCATTTAGCTACCTTTAAGGTAACAAAATTAGAAGAAAAGCTGTGTGCCATATCTGTATTAATAGAGATTTATATTAGTGATTAGATGATGAAAGATAGGCTCCTCCCAAAGATAGCATCCAACTGCTGTTAACCTCATGTTCATGTGAGGTTCATGCTCACTGATGCAAGATTTTTGTTTCTTTCTGATTTAATATCTAGACCTTGAATAAGATTTGTTCCTTGTAAGCTGGCTACCTGTAAATCTTGAAATGTTAAGCAGAACTAATAAAATGTCAGTATTAAGATTCCTTTCTTAAGACTATTAAGGTTATGCAGCAAGTACATTGTTTTTGTATTGAATTATTTTACTTCTTGTATTACACGGTTTAGTATTTTAACACCAGTCCTTTGAGACAATTGATTTCTCTAAAGCAAATTCCTTTTAATTTTTGTATTCCAGTTCATATACAGAAGCCAGCAATATAGAAATCCACTGTAAGAATGTCATATAAATTCTATGTTCTCCTTTTATAGTAATTTTGCTCATCAAATGGTAGACACGTCTTTTTATTGTTTTGTTAAAGTGTTCTCTCTCTCTTATTTTTAGAGTCTGAAAACAAGCATTTAAGTTATGAGGGCAACCTTGAGCAAAGAGGTAAGAACAAGTTTATGCATATTTAATAATACTTTTTCTTACTAATATTGTTCTACATTTTAAAAATCCATTACAAATACTTTATGTATATCAAATAATCTTTTTTAAATAATCTTGCCAAAATGGAACACTATAATCATAAGTGGATTTTTCAGTGCCAAGAGCAAACCTAAAGTAGAGGGGAAAAATTTCAGTAGAGTTTATTCAGAGGCTGAATAAAAACAGTCTCAAACTATTATTACACTTAAAATGAGAGGATAATTCTGTTGTCCTGCCCAGTCTCAGGTAGTATGCTGTCTTTGGCAAAGGAAAACAATGAATTTACTCTTCACTTATGCTAATGTAACTGAGAAATTTTTCCGCTTTGAGAAATAATTTACATTAGTCATAAGAGTTAGAAATGTTTTGCCAGTCATTTGGTGTTGAAAGTGATTTGTCTTGGATTTTGGTTACAGTAAAACGCATTTAACCCCTGAGGGTTAAACTGCATCTTTTAAGAGAAATTGCTTTAAGACAAAATAGGAAATGAGTTGAAGATTGTCTCTGAATTATGTCCTGTGGCTTTGGAACTGAAGTCCTACCTTTTTCCATGAGAGTTGTCTTGCTGCACTGCAGTGAAAACAGGATGAGGAGTGTAGCTTTGGCTGATCCTTGACTGGCTTAGCTATCTTGGATGTGGGGGCCCCAGGGGCTCTCTGAACTCCTGGCAGCAGGAAACCACTGCTGCCCTGTGGTGCATGCACCTATATTCCTCCCCAGGGGATACAATGGATACCCAGGTCTCATTTTTAATGGGATTGGGAACCTTCAGTGTACACAATGTATGCAGCCAGTAGCAGGTCGCTATGATGCACAGGAGAAAAGGTCAACAAACTGTGATGTTTTTTTAACAAGGTAGCCCCTTCTAGACAGCAAAGAAAAAGACTACATGCTAAGAACAATTAATTTTTTTCTTAGTCCTCTGTCTGCAGTAGGGTTAGATTAGATTTGGGGAATGTTCTGATTTGCGCAGGGAGGTAAATCTATTCTATAGTGATTACTCTGGAGTAATCAAAATCCAGTGTGTGATAGTCACCCTCTCACAAGGTAGTCAGATGGAGTCAATTTAAAAAAAACTTTAAAAAAAAATTATTTTTTTTTAAACCCTGGTTATAATCAGAATTGCTTATAGTGTAACATGTGGTCTAAAACAATTGTTTTGGCAGAAGTGAGGAGGCAGAAATGTTTGCAGGGATAACATTGAGATTGTGAGGATAGGAGAGGTGAAAATTAATAAACCAGTTCAGCTTTTGAAGCCATCTATTGTGGAATTGTCTTCCGTCTGCAAGTCATCAAATAAAGCCGGAGTCCAATTCTCTCAGTACACTTCTGTCTTGCATATAACTTCTGGTTTGTGTGTTGGGCCTTAAATTTCTCAAAGCTTCAGCTACCTGATCAGCGAAGGAATTTATAAATGGCTGTAAAAGGGGGTTAGGCACTTAAATTAAGTGTCTAAATGGAACAGTTAGGTTCTTGAAAACTCTGTGCAGTTGCTGTTAACCTACTAGGCAAATACCTTCTAGAGAGGCCTGAGTTATTTCCCTCAACCCCCAACCCTATTAATGTCGTGTCTGCATATGCATATGGCTTCCCATGTAGCTCAATGTCTGAACCTGGGTGTGATTCCCAGACTAATAATTCTTCTGCCTGTTTCTGTCTCAGTCCTCAGTCTGGAAGTGGTGATGGCCCACCTCTGCTGTGTGACTGGCTGTTTACTACGGTCACCTGGCACATGAGGATCAAGTGGTTTTTTTATTTTGCTATATGAATGCAAGTTTTTCCATATTACCAGAAAAGTGTAGCTCAGCATAAGTCCTTGAAAAGTCTGTATACCATTTAAAAGCTTGATTTCATAGTGGTTTGTAATACTAAGCAGAGGGCATTACAGACGGCACTTTTTTTGCTCTCTTATATGTACTTTGATTACTATTTACAACAGATGAGAACTTTGGTTTTTAATGAAGTGAATGACATTTATTAACTACCCCATGACTAGTTCAAAATAAATCAGCAAAGTCTGAACAAAATAAAAATAATTAATCTACAGAGATGGTTGTCTTCTGTGAATCATCTAATGCCACCTATCTCAGATTGGCGTTTCAGGAACCATTAGTGAGGATTTTTCACTTTGTGACATGGCACAGTGATGGCAGATACGTCCAATTAGTGCTTTTCCCAGTAGACAAGGTATTCTAATTATTTTTAAGGAATATAAAAGGGGTGTCTGGTACAGAAACATAGGAAAGAACTCCTGACTTTCTCCCTCTTCTATATGTTCCATACTGCACATACAGATATATGGTTCATAACTGCGATCTTTAAGAAAACACTGAAGGAATGCATACATCTATAATAGCCTGATTAAATTTTATTCTGAAGTATGAAGAAAAGCTTCTATTTACAAATAGAAAAAAAATCTGTATTAAAAGAGAAACATCAGCTTCATCTTTAAAAACAATTTCTTTTTAAAGGTACAAAGAATGTATAATTCAGATTGTTAAAGTTCTTCATTTTGATGGATACTTTTTATGATGCTTGACTTCAGCGTGTATGAAAGTATTTATTGGAGATTATTTATTGGGTGTAACTTATATTTTACTGTTTAAATATAAAAAAATTAACTTTATTAATGATGTTATATTTAGTGTAGTTGCTCTTCTGTGGAGACAAGATAGTCTTTAAGAAGGTTGAGTTCTGAAATGTAAAGTCACAGTGCAAGGAGTTTGACCGAAATGTAGTTTTCAAGAGGCCAGATCCTCTATCCATTAGCTGCTTGTACTTGCTCTCACCTGATAATTTTCTACTTCCCCACAGTCTAAGTGAGACAATAGTTTAGAAAGCCATTCAGGTAGCAGAATCAATGATTAAATGATTTGGTTTAAAGGGGTCTTTTAAGGGGTTGTTTTGGCAAGGTCATTTTTAACCAAAATGTCTTTAGTCCAGCAACTTTGCAACTGCGTTCCATTAACAGTTGTGTCAGCTGAGGAGAAGGGATAAAAGGAGCAGCTAACTATGATGACAAGGACTCCTTAAGATGGTTCTGTTGCCAGAGTCCAAGTATATGTAACTTCGGACATAAAAAGGTACGCAAAATTCTGTAGAGGCTGTGAAGCTCCTGCTAGAGTGCACATGCAGCTGTACATAAAAGTAGAAACAGAATCAGCTTATAAATCATGAACTTGCACCTCATGTTCAAATCAAATTTCTTTACATGATTGCTTTCTGTGCTTTGGGGGGTTGTCCCACTAGCAAGGAGCCTGAATTGTTTCCTTTTTCATTTTCCAAAGACTGTGTTACAACCTATGTGTTCCTGCTGCCTCCTTTCCCCATCTCCTTTTTGCATCTGAGCTTTCCCTCTCTCCACCCCTCTTTCTTTCGTGTTTGTCTGGGTTTTTTTGGTTGTTGGTTTGGGTTTTTTTAGACTAGCTGTCTATCAATGATTGATAAAACAACTATTTTCCCTGATGTTGCTGTGGTTTACAGGTACTCTATCTTTTGCCAGACTTAACTAAGCTTTATTGGTCTTCAACACAAGATGATATTGTGGGCCATTGTTTTATTTTTTCTGTAACTGTTAACATATTAGTTTGAATGTTAATCCACCAGGGCTAGCTGAGGGCTGCCAAGATCCTATGAGATCAGACTCTGAATTCACGCTTTGAATTGCACTTGGGTTCTTACCCCCTGCCATGAGAATTTGAGCCAAAGATAGTGGCTATAGGCAAGAGAGAGAGAAAATCAAAGATGAGGTAGGAGGAAGAAAAGGAAAGAGCCAGAATAGAAGAAAGTAAAAAATTGAGAGGAGTGTGATGAAACCAAGTAGAGGATAGAGACTTTTCTCCACGGATTTCTGTGTGTCAATTCAGGCTGAGATTTTGAAAGATTGTTGCCTTGCTTTTAGGAACAAAGAACTAATTTTTTTCATTAAAAAAGGTGCCCAGTACAGCACTCTAACTATTGCTAATTGTCCATTTCCCCTGTAGTCCATATGTAAAGTACCAGCTTGCCTGAGGTTTGGATATGACTAAATTCTGAGACCCTTGTTGAATCAAGAAGTTTTCCTGACTTTTAGAGTTTTGCTTACTTAGAATGAAAAAAAGAAAAATGATCAAAACTGCTCAATTTTGTCCTTGTATATGGTTGTTTCTTCATATAAAAGCCTAAAAAGAATTATTTAGCAGAGCTTCTTCCCGAAGCCCAAGATTAATTTGAACAGAGATATTGGGATTGGGTTCTACGAATATGTTGCTTTTTCCAGCTGAAAATACTTTGAAGTAACACACACACACACACACACACACACCCCACACACACCTCACATTTCTTTTAAAGGATCAGAGAATCCCTGAAAATGTCTTCCATTGCTTAGTCAATTATATAAAGAGCAAAATTCACCCCTGAATTATGCCAACACCAATATATGGAGAAATGTCACCCAAAGAGAACAGGTGTCCAGTGTTTAGTATTGCTCCCAGCAACATCCTTGATTCTTCCCTCAGTTCAGTTTTAGGTGGGCAATGTCCTGGTACCTCCTTACTCTCTTCCAACTTGGCTTGTCATTACAGTGCACATCAATTATTCTACAGATACTTAAGTGTTTCATACAATATATCTTGTGCTTGTAAGCAGCTTTAAAACTTTGATATAGTCCAGTCTCAGTGTTAGCTGAAAGGGTCTTTCTTTTTCTTTTTTTTCTTTTTCTTTTTCTTTTTCTTTTTCTTTTTCTTTTTCTTTTTTTTTCTTTTTTTTTCTTCTTTTTCTTTTTCTTCTTTTTCTTTTTCTTCCTACAGTACTTTTGCTCTAAAAACAAAATCAGTATTTAGGAAAGAAAATTAGAAGAACAGTCTTAAAATCAATAGATTTAATGTCACTTTCTACTGATACAGTACCAAAGTTTGATGGTGATAGGCTAGTGATTCTTTACATGTTTCCTAGTGTCATGGTTCAACCCCAGCAGGCAACTAAACACCACACAGCCACTTGCTCACGCCCCCACGGTGATGAGGGAGAGACAATCAGCAGAGTAAAAGTGAAAAAAC
>NW_008796218.1:12112441-12136816 GCF_000699145.1 Aptenodytes forsteri | reverse complement strand
CTCTGTGTCAGCACTGCTCAGCAACAACTAAAACATCCCTGTGTTATCAACACTGTTTTCAGCACAAATCCAAAACACAGCCCCATACCAGCTACTGTGAAGAAAATAAAAAAAAAACAACTGTGTGTTAAATTTGTGACCAAAACAGTGTTGGTTACACACCAGTGTTTTAGCTATTGCTGAGCAGCGCTTACACAGAGTCAAGGTCTTTTCTGCTTCTCACACCACCCCACCAGTGAGTAGGCTGGGGGTGTACAAAAGGATGGGAAGGGACATAGCAGGAACAGCTGACCCCAAGTGACCAGAGGGATATTCTATGCCATATAGCGTCATGCTTGGCAATAAAACTGGGGGGTAGTTTTTCCAAGGTAGCCATTGCTCAGGGACTGGCTGGGAATCAGTCTGATGGTAGGAGGTGCTGAGTGATTTCCTTTGCATCACTTGGGGTGGGCTGGTTCGTTTGTTCTTTTTTTCCATCACTTATTAAAGTGTCTTTATTGATCCACGAGTTTTTCCTCACTTTTGCTCTTCCAGTTGCCTTCCCTCTTCTGCTGGGGGGAAGTGAGCGAGCAGCTGGTGTATGCCTGATTGCTGGCTGGAGCCAACCAACTACAAGCATGAAGCTTGAAATTTACTCTAACTTCCACCTTACAGGCTGGGAATTAAAAGTAGACCATTTCGAAGAATTTTTCTTGTAACTATTGAAAGTTAGGACTGAAAGAATTTTCCTATACTTGTACTTTGTATCAAAATCTGGTTTATTTCAAGGTAAGGCGTGAATGATTAATTCTTAAGAGAAACTTACATCCTTTACTGAAGCTTTATGTTTTTGCTCTATTTAACACATACCAAATCTCTAGAAGAGTGAATGCTGGCAGCTCTAACCAGAAAAAAAAAAAAATCATGACGCAGTCACTATGTCATTCTATCATCATATTTTGGCTTCAAGACATTTTCCGTGGTTTGTTCATTTTCAGATCTTAAAATTCCTCCCACACCTCAGAAACATATTTTAAGGTGATGCTGCATGCTCGGGATTCATTTCCAGCTTAAGAGAAAGGTGCAAGCAAATGCTGCAGTTTTGGCAACTGATACGGAGAGGCTTACTATGGTAGAAACTACAGGCTGAAATCTAGTCAGATTCTTGGAAATAGGATAAATTCAGTATGTTTAAATCTCATACTTTTTTCCAGTAAGAGGGAAAGGGATACTATAGCTGTTACTGTATAACCTAATAGTATGAATCAGAACTAGAAAATGCGGCTCCAGCTCTATGTGCTAAACTTATCACCAGCTCCATCAGAAGGTATGAGAAAACTCTAGGAGTTTTATTTTGCACATGTGTTTGTGAGAAGGATAGGAAAGGGGAAAGAGGAAACTAGGTTCAAATAAAAACAGTCTCATTTTGAGATTTCTGCAATAGTTTTGTAGGACTGAATGAGCCTGGGAAAAGATACCAGTGGACAAGATTCCTATTAGCTTTAAAGTAGCCTTTTTAAAGAATTTTTATTAAATTTCCTAGCTTGATCAGTTTATGAGCAAGGGATGCTTAGCAATGAAATCAGCAGAGGAATATTTGAAGCAATATAAGATATGGAGAACTGTATTCTTCTCTTGGTTTCTTCACTGCTATGAGTTGTATACTGATTCATACCACATCAGGATCTGACTCTCACTTCATTATGATCACTTGTTCCTCTAGTGCAGTACACAGAAACAGCCCTGAAGGGAAAAATAATCTCCCTGAGTTCATAGGACACCATAAAACACAATATGCATCGGAGAGTACCTGGGATAGTGTTTTGCCTCCTGTACCTGCTCTACTGCCCAGACCTGTTAAATCTATGCTGAAAATTGGGGGCAGGGAGTAGGCTGGGACATATCCAGGAAAGAGAGAAGAGGGAGTGGTTGTTTTGGGATTTTCAATTGGCAGAACCTTTC
This sequence comes from Aptenodytes forsteri, assembly GCF_000699145.1. Taxonomy (NCBI): domain Eukaryota; kingdom Metazoa; phylum Chordata; class Aves; order Sphenisciformes; family Spheniscidae; genus Aptenodytes; species Aptenodytes forsteri. The sequence continues at coordinate 12,134,875 of NW_008796218.1, read as the reverse complement.
TTACACCGCAACAAATTAAACCTTGGCTCCCTACAGTGAGGTTGGGAAAAAGGATCAGAGAGCTGTGAACTACTTTGCTGCCTTCTCTCTTTGCTCTGCATAACCTGACAGCAGAAAGTTTAGTCTTTAATGCTAAGTCTGCAGCTGAAAGTTGAAAAGGTCTGAGTACTGGGGTACAAGTCTATTGATTTTGATAAATTTGTGTCTTCCACGTTACCTCCCCATACATGAACATAAGATTATAATGAAGATTCCATGGTTAGAGGTCACTTTAGGCATTTCCCAAGAAGAACAGAAGGAAAAAGTTTTTATACTGTACTGAAGTTGCAACTTACATTTCATCATGTTCATTCAGCAGGTTCTACAGACAGCAGTTGCGTATTACCTAAGTAGAGGACTTTAACAATAAGAAAGTTCACAGTGTTTTCCTTTACCTGCTGTTTTAGGTTCATTAAAGAAAAGAGCAACTGCCTCTATATTGTATTCTTTTATTTTCAAAGTACTCTTTACACAATAGGAACCTGAAACTTTTAAAAATCTATTTTAATATGGTAAGAATTTGAAGCAATGAAGAATTTAAAAATGAAACCTGGAACACTGTTCTCTAGTAAATAGTGAATCCTTTATAATCAATTTGCAATGACATTTGGGAGTACATTGGCCTAATTTTTATTACAGATCAATATAAATATGTATTTTTTAATGAGAAATTTAGAAATTGAGTGAAGTCAAAGAAAAAGTAAGGAAATTGTCAAGTACAACAGAGGCTTTGCAGAAAACTTTTTACTAGCATATGAACATTCCTTTTTTGATTTTTGCTTGGCAGAAAGGAGAATTCTGCATTTTCCTTTTACATACTTACGGCATTCAAACAGACTAGTTCTCAAGTCTACTAACATAGATTCTTCCAAAGGTACTGCATCTCAGGAGATGACTTCCTTTGCTACATATAGAAGAAGCCATGCTCCTTTTCTCTGGAAAAAGTCTAGCATTATATGTCCTACCAGAAAAGAAAGAGCAATTTCAGTGCAATCCAGTTTGGGGATATTGTTTCAGTGATGATCAAGTGGGTCAAACCTGTCGGGTTTGATCTACCCTTCAGAAATCTGATTCCTTCTCAACTGTTCAATATGCCTGCTGCCACTTGGCTTGATCCTCAGAACATTTCCTCATATATGTTTCCTAGGTCTCAGTATAACATTATTTTTCACAAAGGTAAAAAATGGTCTTGTTCTCTTTTTAAAATTGTGCAAATAAGAGCAATGTTTGAATTGTTATTCTAGGTGCCTAAATCAATGATTTTGGAGACAGAGTGTGCAATGTAAGTGTCCAAAATACAAGCTAGGCACAATTTACATATCTAAATAGGCTGGCCAGAGAGGCTAAAGGACTAGTTTTTTACCACAAATATCATCTGGGATGCCTAAAGTCCACATGCCAGGAGCTATCACTATTTCATCTGAGCCAAGCATCGTACAGGCCTATTTCTTATTAAACAGGTATGGTTTCTTTTCACATTTTTTAAGTCTCCAAAGGGTCCTTAACATGTTTGATATGCACCAGAAAATTGAGTTCAGTGTTCAAGTTTAGCTACCTTTTCTCAGAAACTCAGAGAAGAGGGCTAATATTGTCCTGTTTTGAAGAACATCTTAGAAAGCCTAAATTCAGTTTCCTTGTTGCCCTGGGATAATACAAGCATGATATTTATTTTTTATTTTTTACTTTCCTGCAGGGTGTTTTTGCTAGCTGGCAGCCAAATTGCCCCAGTTGGGTAATTCTTCATCATCGTGTTGAACCTGTGCTACTTGCAGAACTTAGTATGAGAGTTATAGAGCAAAGGGGAACACAACTTGAAGAAAACTTAAGCTTGGAGATCAAGCAGTCTCTTCAGTTTTTCTGCAGACCCGTTCCCCAGTGTTAGTGGCTGCGTTGTGATCTGTGCTATACAGCCCAGCCAACGGTGACAGAAGGGCTCAGGTGGTAACAGAAGACTTCTCATTCCAGAGGGCTGGAATGATCCCGCACAGAGACGTCCGTAGCAGGAGCCAGGGAGACTCCTTACCCTTTCCCCAGCGTTCAGCTTGCGCCTGAGGGAAAGCAGAGTGGTGTAGTCATTAGGGATACCAATCTGTGATTGCGTAGATCAGAATCCTGAGCACATTTCCCATTAGACTGGTGTATAGCATGTTAGGGTAATTCAAGAGTGCTGGAGGTGGGGAAGTTTGCCACAACCATAGACTAATGGTGAAAAAGAGAGGAAAAAGTTGTGTTTTCTAGCAAAAGAAAAATAATATTGATTAAAATGTGGTGCCAAGATAGTGAGAGAATTATGTGTATAGATTCTGGATATTTTAAAACAAATGCACAAAATTCAGTGCTATAGGGCATATCATTAATTAACTCTCTAAAATTACCTTCCTAGCTTGTATATTACATTATTCTTTCTTTTGATGGTTGGGTATCATTATACACAGGATCATGAAAGTGCTATATCAAGTTCCATAGTAACAGGAAGCTCTCTGGGAATTCTGTATTTGCAAACTAAAAGAATTGCAAGTTACAAAGATGTAGTTTATTATTACAAATTAACCCTTAATTTGCTACAATTTTGATAATTTCACAACAGCAGCCTTATTTTCTGGTTAATTTTAAATTTGATCTTTGTAATCTTAGGGAGACAACTATGCAAATGTTGTCTAGAAACCATGATATAGATTATAGCTTGGCTTTTTTGCTTCTCTTCAGTAGGATTTTTGCTTTTGATCTCAGCTGAGCTACGAACTAGGACTTTGCATACAAAACTACCTCTTTACCAGTGTCTCCTAGAAATTGAACAGCATGCATATTTTTGAAGGGCCTCACTCTAATCTCACATAAAATCACTGTAAACCACTTGTGATTCAGTGATCTTCTTCACTGTCATGCATACGAAAAGAAAGTCCCTGGTGTACTGAGACAGCCACCTGTCATGCTGAATGGTTTTGTTTCACTCTTTCCCCCCCTCCCTTTTGTTCTATTTAATTCCTTTGTTTCTCTTTAAAATTTCAAAGACCTTATTTTTTAAAAGAGAAGGAACTCTCTTCCTTACTGTGTGCAATACCTAGCAAAGTGAAATCTTCATTTCCTGGCCTAGGTACAGTGACCGTAAAAATAACAAATCATTTGTTAATAACAAAAAAAAAAATCTATACTAATAGTCATTGAATTATTTGTAGGTTTTGTTAATGAAATCCAGGTCAAAGCAATCCCTAGTCCTACCTTGTTATGTTGGAGAACAACTCTTTGTGTTTCCTGCATAAGACACTTGTACATGCGTAGAAGCAGCTATGTGGAAAACATGTTCTTTAAAATGACTGAATGTGAGCTCTGCAGAAAAAGAAAATAAAAAATCAGGAAACATAAAGTCACTTTCACTGCCTCTAAGGTCTTTAGGAAATATTGTGCACAAAGATTATTAAACTGATGTCAATAGCAGGTATAGCCTTGGGGTCATTCTAATTGACCAAGGACAGCTTTCATGTTAGAGATTTTAAAATGTGAAGTTCATTAGTGTTTGCCTTCAGAGTCTGTGTATGAGACACCATAGATGCTAATGTGGAAGCACAGGGAGGATGAGTATGTTTGCACGTTCTTGTCTTTGGCTACAATCTAACAGTCTTGTTTCTCTCAATGCACCAATATAACAATATGCAGTCATAGTGAGGTCACTGGACTGGAATCCTCGTATGACTGTTATTAGCAGAACAAGAATTCTGACCCATTACGTTTAAATCCTGGACTTTTTCAATATTTGAGTTAGATTTAATCATTAGATTAGTCTTGCAGATTGTAATAATACTCTGCCTCTATTCAGTTTGGGGGTGATATTCAACATGCTGTGGAGGTTCTTTAATCGAAGTTGAGGTTGCAGGAGAGTTCAGCATCAAACTCTCATTTTGCTGCAGAATCAGGGTGTTCCCTTATGAATTAGTAGGAACGAAGTAACAAACTCATGCATATTATGCTGTCAGTTCTGCACAAAACGTTCTGGAGGAGGTAGCACAGTTCTGTGGTGCTACTGTGTTGGTGGTTAGTTGGTTGGTTGGTTTGTTTGTTTCTTTTACCATAGTATGAAACACTATTTATTCCCTTATTCAGAGCACGTATAAGAAAACATCTCTCTTCTAGATATAGATAGAAGCTGAGGATTTCAGGTAGGTCACAGTCCTATGCAACTGGAAAGAGAGAGAACATTGTCTTTCCAGACTGTCAGGCAGAGAGTTGAGCCTAAGAGATTTCAATCTCAGCACTTGATTCATTTTGTGAAGAAAAAAAAAAAAAAAAAAAAAGGGGGTGCAGAGGTGTGTATGAACAGATCTTCAGACTTTCTTTTGACTTGTCTCTCAGTTTCTGTGATAATTAAAAGCTCTGTGAAACCGTTCTGATTTTGGCAGACTGTGAGCCATATTCCTTATTTGTCCTCCAGTCCTTCTGCTTAGCACAAGAGGTTCTATTGCTCCTGTGTGTGAAGAGGAGAGGTCATGTTTGCTCCTTAAAGTCATTGGCGAAGAATAACAGAATAGATTGGAGAGGCTAGAGAGAGTGGAAGAAGAATGGAGCGTACCAGAACCATGTTATTTCTGGTTTTTAAATGAGGAGTAAATGAATCAGATGTCCTCCCAGTGTACAGTGATGATATAGGTTCCTAGGGGGAAAAATGTGATGCTGGGCTTTTTTCTCTATGGAAGGACATAGGCCTACGAAAAGTGAGGACCAGAAGCTATTCAAAGAAGTTCAAGTAGTCAAAAACTCTCTAAACTTTTTCTTTGGCTTCTATTTGACTTTAGGGACAATGCTGCCTGTTCCTTTCACTATCTTGTTATTCAGCCAGTCCAACTGACTCATACATTCATTAACCTCTCTGAAGGAACTGTTGCTATAGACATGGCTGCCTCCAGTCTACAGGGTGAGAGAAAGAGAGATTCCCCATCATAAGATTCGGGCTGAAACCAAATGACAAAAAAAGGATCAGCTTCAGCAATTAAACTGGGAATGCACTTTGGGTAATTCAAGTAGAACTGTCTGGTATGTTAAAACAGGTCTCCAAAAGTTTGGATCCTACCCCTGTCATGAAATCTCAGCTAAACTGGGGCAGACAGCTTTCTTGAAATAAGAAATGGTTAACATATTCAACTGAATTTACTTGGGAAATTGTAGAAGCTTGTCAAAATCTGGCTTCTCTTCACAAGTTCAATTCTAAATAAATACATGATGTATAAGATAAGAGGCATCACTAAAATTTTGATATTTCCATAGTAATTTTACTCAAAACTTGTGAAGTTTTAAGAATCAAAATCGATAACTGAAACTGTTCTCTCTTTTTTTTTTTTTTCCCCCCTAAGTCCTCCCTTTTAAGAATAACATTATGGCTAAAATTTCATTATATTTACTAATGCTTTAGTTTTTTGAAACTGTGATAGGATCTTTTTGCTTTTTAGAAAATCTCAGGAGAAAAGGGAAAGAACAAATTAGACTAAATAAAAGTTGAGAAAAGAATATATTTAACATTGTGTATTGGTTAAAATAACAGGAAAAAATAATAACTAATAATGTTCTGAATTGAAAACTAGCTCTGAGTCTCATTAAAACCGTAACTGCTTTAGGCTTTCCCTTCTCTCACCTGCCACCCACTGATGACCTATGAGTCACCAACTATTCCAGCTTCCTCTGAAATCTTTATTAAATTATTTTAAACCCTAAAGTCCTGTGTGATAAGAAAAACAACAGATCAGTTTTTATACTTTTAAATTATAAGATTATCTGTAGATAACAGAAATCATAGTTTTCCATGTACATATCTACATGTATATATGTATTAACATCTAATATACATAATTGTATCATTTTAAAGCTCATAAATAGAGAAAATTATGAAAAATGATGATGTTTTAGCTCATTACAGTTCAGTGTTCATAAACCGACCCTTTCAGAAAATAACTAGAGGACTTTCAGATGTGGTCAGAGTATCAGCCTCTGGGCAGCAAACAAAATGTTAATCAGGAAATACGTTTCTTCCCAAATTTTTTTCTTGCTGGTAAGTACAACTCAAAATGGCTATTGATTTAAAATTATTTTTATTCAATAACATAGAATAATACTAAAGGCACTGTTTTGTCAGTGTTTTTCTCCATTAACAAGAGCTTGGCCTTAGTCATTGCCTAAATGCTTCTCAACAATTACATGTGCAAGTAACTACCTGCTGTTTTTCTCACCAAGGCACAGATAACACCTCTGTGATAATTGCAAGGTCATTGAAACTGAACGTCTCTTATTGACCTGATGCAACTGCTCACTGAAGGCAACTGGACCTGGGTGTGTCAAACGGTGGGTGAGGTTCCTAGCCATTACACTATCTGAAAAATTAGAGATGTATTGTAATGCTGCTTGGTTTCTGTCGTGTGTTCTGAAGAGTAGTCATTATGAGTACCTACCTCCAGGAGAGGTTTCACAGATGTAGATTCTGTAGAAGGAAGAAATCGCTGTTAGTTACACCACCTCTCAAGGGGGACGTATGTAAGTCCACACCCCCTTCACAGGTACTCTGCACAACAGGATTTTCTACTGGATGACTTAGGTGCCTCCTCATTCAGCATTTCAGATTTTATTAATTTTGCTAGCATTGTTAATTCTTCTCAGGTATTGTATAGGAAGTTAAGTAATTTAGCTATTAATTAGGTATAATTTCGTTATCCTACCATGTAGCAGGGTTTCTAAAAGGTAAAGGCTGCAATGTTTAACTCCTTGAAGTTGCACTGTGAGTTTGTGATGGAACACAAAACACATCCAGGCCTCCAGAGTACTGTTCAGTCATTTAACTTTTTGGCCAACCCTTCTTTGCCACCTTCCCCTAGAATATGGGCTAGTATAAGTGCAAATCAAAATTCTTTCCCCAAATTCACAGGAGAAAGGAGCAATACTTGAAATGAACAAAGGACCTGGTGAGTTGTAGCAAATAGTCAAAATAATAATAGCAAAGTGGCTGATGCTTTACAGTGTGCACAAATAGAGTGATGTGAGGCAGAGAATTACATAGGGATTTAGGCTTCTCTATGATGAAGCACTTGCTTAAGTTCAAGCATATGAATAATCTTACAGAAATTATTTCAGATTTGTTAAGTTTCATTTAAGCATGTGACTAATAATTCTCCTAGGTCAGGACATTAATCATGCCTGAATGTCTTCATCAATAGGTAAGATGATCATTCAGAGATGGTCATTTTATGAATATGTTTTTATAACTCCTTTAAAATACAGATCTATGTCACTGATGACTCATATGATGGAAAGAGCAGTTGAGAAGATCAAGTGCTAGCACCAAAATATAACCTTTTTTCCTCATGAACTAGACACACTGACATACCAGTATAACCTCTTCCTCTTGCTTAGTCTGAAATGGAATTCTGTCATGGTACACACTTTTTTTTCTTTCTTTTCTCTTTTTTTTTTTTTTGATAATTAAGTGGAAAAAAAAGTGATTCAACTTTGCTTTTTAAGATAACCTTTACTTATGACAAATCTCCACTCTGGTCAGCTGTTAAGGTGGCTTTCAGTATGTTGATTAAGAGGGAATCAAGTCCACCCATTGTGACTTTTTTCCTCTTTTGTGCTTCTTTTTCTACCTATTTTCCTCTCTCTTCTCTTCATGCAATTAAATACCTCCTCTTTATTTCTTAGTTATCTTTGTGATAATTTCCATTTTATACTCTATGCTGTTTTTGTTTCCTATTAATGTATATAGACATTTTGCCATTTCTTCCTCCTTTTTTTTCTCCCCACTTGCCCTATCTTCTCCTTGCCTCTTGCAGAAGTGAAAATACATTGCCTCCATATCTAGAAATCCTCAGAGACTTCATGGTTATTTCTAGGTCCATTACAGAGTCTCTTCCAAACTTATTTTGCATCTTATCATGTTTGCTTGTTATGCTAAAAGCTAAAAATCCCAAAATGTGTCTGTCTAAATAACATTTTCATGGAATCCTCAATCTTAGGACTAGTTGGTTTGATAAAGCTTGATTTAAAAAAACCCCAAACTGTAAAGCTACAGACATTTTTATAAAAAGAAGACACTTAAGTTTTATATATCTATATCAGAGTAATATCTTTTAAGAGAATTATTATATATCTGCTTGAAAAATCTATGTGGAAAAAAAAGTAGATTTCACTGTAGATACACTATTACAAATAATTAGAACACAGTGAATAATGGCTGCAGGCTGGTGCTGAATCATGGACCTCTCTTTCCTTGAGGTAGATCACCAAAACATATAGTGTTTTAAAATTAATTATTTGCAAAGGTCAACAAAATAATTTATGGGACATTATGCAGAGATCAAAGAACTTTTGGTCCTTTTCTAAACTTGTAATAATGTAGATCATCTCAACTGCTGACCTTCAAAAGACCATATTTGACGTCACCAAGTTCTACTGAAATGACTGCCTGCTCATTATGTTCATAGCACAATGAATTTTCTAATCCTTACACCTAAGCAGATTACATTGTTGTCTAGTAGATGCTGCCCTTTCCTTTTCATAAGCACCTTGTCAGACACTAAGTATTATTGGGGTAGAAACATCTTTTACTGTTCTTCTGAAAGCCTACTATAACTTCTTCCTATGAAGTAATAGAGGGGATCAAAAAAGAAAAAATCTACAGGATTTCTTGAGTAGAAAATGTAGAGGAAGGAAGGGGGTGCTGTTCTTCCCACAGAAGGATGAACATGCAGATGAATGACCAAAAATGAAGAGCTGTAGTTTCCTGCCTTTCTTTGTTCCTGGAAGAAAATAACCCGCTACTGGTCTCTTTTCATTGTGCTTTTTTTTTTTTTTAGCAGCCTCTATTTTCTATCTCTGTGGCTGAGACAAGATTTGAAAAATTAATGCTTTTTAATCTTCTCTCTCCTATTCTTGTGCTCTAGTGCTCCACGATATCAGAGAAACTCCTGTGTTTCTTAGTTCAAAATCTAGCTCTGTTGCCTAAGAGTGACCCTTTGGCTTTTACTGTGTTCCCAGAACTCTTTAACAAATTTAAATCTTATTCTGCAAAGCTCTTTCATTTAGGCTGAGCTTATTCCAATTTAAATAACTCATGGATGCACAAGTCCTAATAAACATAATTGGAGGGGGGGGGAAGTCTTGGATTCATTTTGGCCTGGTGTAACATGCTTTGTAAGATAGCACATTATCCATGTTGAAATTATCTATACAGCTATCTAGATATAAAAATAACAAACCAAATGGGTCTATAGTGATAAATCTGTCTTGTGCTTGTCAGTCAAACTAGCTGTACTTGTCTGTCTTCCAAGAAAAAAAAAAGCTTTAAAAGCAACACATCTTTTAAAATAACAAGGAGAACCAGTACAGTACTTAAATTCACGCAGTCTATCTGAATGACAAGTAATGCAACATTTCCTTAACTATAGTAAAGCTAAACTAGAGACAACCCACAGATATGGGCAGTTGGTGAGTGGGTAGCGCTCCAGTACAGTCATGCCTGAGGAGTAATTGCATTGTAATAGGTATTTTTTGATTTCGCTCTCACTTACCCAGCTTCCAGCAAGTGGATACTCTTCTTCCCCCACACACTCCTCTTACCTGACATGGACTGGGGGAGTGCAGACAACTGAGAGAAATTCTAAAATGCTCCAAAGAAATTAAACTTTTCTCTCAATATTTTTAACGGGAAGACATATCTGTTTTGTTGTTGTAGAGTTGAGCTGTCCCACTGTGGAGCCTTTATGAATTGTCCAAAATGTACATTGCTGCACCAAGTTCTCTACAGTCTTCTCCTTCAGATTACTTTTATCCCACAGTAATTGCCTCCTTACTTCTCAGCAACTTTGTACCAAAGGACAGTGAAAATAGGTGGTCCTGCGCTATGAGTTCACAAAAAATCTCAGGTCCTTCTCATATGTATATTGGGGGATTTTTTTTTCCAAAACAGATTACATTTTTTTTTGAAAACATGCTACTCACCAGCCCCTAGGGTCATGTTTACAGTCTTACTCAACTGTTACACAGTAGGTAAGAAGAATCATGTGGAAAACATTTGATTTTTATGTGGAAAGGCTTGGCATAGTGGCCAGGGAACACCATAAAACTTCTAGATTTGAATCTCTTTTGAAGCCTCCAACATTTTGCCTTGAACTCCCCATAAAAGTAATTTTTTCACCCACAGATCTCTCCATTCTGCTGTCACATCAATGAATCTGCCTGGCTGATATTTTGCAGGGGAAGAGTCTGGGGGAAACTGTGTGGTCTTCTGGGTTTATTATGGCCTGCTCTTCAAGGATCTGAAAATAAAACTTATATCTGATGTTAGTTATCCTAAAGCTGTGGAAGTCGCTATTCTGAACCTAGACTAGATTTAGTTTTGCTCACGTCTCCAAATTTAAGACTGAATCTATGTACAAGACTGACTACCTTTGATAGTAGGTCTGATTTGACTTTTTTGTGTTTGTAACACAGCCAACTTTGTTCACTTTTAGGCGCAGACCAGGAATTTCCCAACTTTTAAATATGCACCTATGCTTTCTGTATTAGAGGTGCTTTCACCGGCACCCTTGCAGAAAATGGAAGTGGCAGTCAAGGCCATCTGTTAAGCACTGCTATTTCGTATGTCTGTACAAATATTTTATGGGATCAGAGTTTGCAATGCACGGATTAATTAAAGCACTACAAAAAAGTCAATAGTATAGATTGACGCTAACCAGGGAAAATGTCAGCTCCTTATTGAATGAAACAATGCAGTTAGGCTAGCAATTGCAGAGGTTGTATAACAAGAGTAAAATAAATAGCATGCTGCAGAAAATATAGCCAGCCTTACTTTAATACAGTAGTAAGCATTAGAGGTGTTAAGAGTAGTGTTGCCCCCAAGGCATATACATGCAGTATTGTGTCTTTTAGTAAAAATTGGCAACATTGTGAAGAACATTACAGAAAGCAGACAGGACTGTTATTCTTGGTTTTGCCTATGCAAAATGGAGTCCTAGTGAAATCTACTTAGTGACATCTAGAAATTTAGAAAAAATACATATATTATATATATATAAAGCCAGTGAGGCTGGCCAGACAAACATAAAACTGCAGCAAAGATCTGACTAAGCCAGTAAGATATTGGTTGAAGAAATAGAAAAGCAGACAAATCCATGGGAGAAAATGTGAATAGACCAAAGACCTTACCAGGATGTGTTATATTTCATAACTGCCAGTCAAGTTTTCTAGGAAAGACCATGGTACCAAATATGTCCACAATCAGTGTGATATAACACATGAATGCAACCTTTCCTAGCAACTGAGCTGTTATTGCTGTAGCTAATGGTTCAAAATTCAGTATCTGTACATATTTTTGAAGAAAATAAAAACCCAAATATACGCTCCCCCTCCAACTCTTCAAAAGACAAATACAGAACTACTGTAAAACTTAAGACACAAAATAAATCAGTTTATTATGTGGTTTTATTTGACGTCAGATACCGCTTGCTGCTGGGAATATTCTTTGACAAAGGATTGATTATAGAAGAAATGAAAGATATATCTTGAAAACTAATGAGATATTTAAAAGTCATCCTTCCTTTAATTAGGAAATAGAAGGATGAAGATTATTTCAGTATCCATGAAGTAGGAAAGTAAAAATATACCTATGGTGTGAATAAAAAATATATTTGTAACAGTCCCTATATGATCACTAGATTATTAGATTTCTATTAGATTATTTCTATTAGATTTCTCTGAAGTATTCAGTGCTGGCAAACTCTGATCCTGTTGGTTTCAGGAATACAGTGAGGCCAATACTCTGTTCTTTAGAAATGTATGCCTACAAATTTTATCCATGCAAGTTTGCTCCATTGTTAGGGAAGCTCACACTTTATCTCAAGATCCCATAATAGTAGGAGAGTTCATGACTTTACCTAGTTTGTAAATATTTTGCAGCAAAACCAGTGCTGCTACCAACAAAAAGCCTCCACTTGTACTCTTGTCACTTGTTATTTTTATTACCATCCAAATCTGAAATAATTGTCAAGAATGGAAACCAGTTACATTAACTGTATTTTAAGAGTTTTGTTGAAGTTCTGTGTTGAATTTTTTTTGAAATTTCAAATTTACAGCAGTCATTTACAAATTTCTAAATATTATGGTTATGGTTTCAAAGTACCAGTCATGACATATATTACTCTCTTGGATACAGCGAATGTGTTAAGTGTCACAGCTTTAAATGGTAATTTTCAAAAACAATTGCTGTCTCCTATTACTATGTGTCGCAACAAATAAGTGCATATATACAAAGTATGCTGGTTTGTCCTTACATATTAAAATATTAAAGTTCTGTGGTGCTGCAGTATGCTTTCAAAGTTGTAGTAGATGCAGCAGTAGCAAGCTCTAATCTATGAAAATCAAAGAATAAATGTATTTTTACAGTTTTAGTTTGACAACTATTTTTAGTCTTCAAGAAGCAGCAACAGGAAAAGAAAAAATAAATATATATATATATTAAACAGAATATTTGTCTTAGTACTTGCACCAGTATAAATCAAAATGGTTGCAGGCATGCATCTATTACTAGGAACAAACTAACAAGTTGGAAACTTGTTGGAACATCAACTTCTAAATTACAAAGCTCACTTTGTACTTCATTTTAAATAATGGTGTTAAACTTGGTAGAATTATGTAACATATCTTCTGATAGGACTAGAGCAAAGAACAGGAACACGTGAGCAACATAAGGTCAATGCACAGGGAGACAGAATTTTAATGCAGAGATACTCAAATTAAATGCAAGGCAGTTAGCTAGGGTGCAGGTTGCAGTCTAGTTGCAGTAGCCAAGGGTTCTGCTCAGGCTAATATTTTCTGTTAATTAGCAGGGTGAGCATCTTCCACAAAACACTCTCAAAAACCAGCTCACTCCATTGGAGAGATGATGATCACTTGCTTCAAAAGCTGAGCCTTTCATAATCAGTCTAGGAAGCCAAATTGCACATGATCCAATGATCCTTTGAGAGACTGGCTGGGTCCCCTGGAAGATCCCAGAGCCGGTGAGCTGTGGACATTTTGGTGCCTTATTAAACTAATAAGCTGATGTCTAAATTGACCTAGAAGTTAGTTATGAAGTGAAAAAACACACCTGTTGTATCACTTGCCACCAAACTAAGAGCAATTATATTAATCAAATTTAATAAAAACTTGTAATCAGTGAGCGGCAATCAATCGACACCAAAAATTGAGACTTGGTGTTTGAGTGACTCATACAGTAACTTTACCATTTTGCTCTGTGCTTTAGGAACTAATGACATAATAATATATAATTATTTTAAATATTTTATATTCTGCAGTGAATTTCCTAATGCTGTTTGCTAATTATGCAATATAATTTTAGGAAAATTTCATGGATGTTGTAGTATAACTAGGATGAGTCATTTGTCACCACAAGATTGTACAGAAATCCTCACTCCTATAAATAAAGCCATAGGCATTATGTATACACTGTCTTTTTATTTAGAGGGGTTTTTTAAATACCTGTATCTCTAGTTACTATTGCTATTTTGATATATAATAGTATAAGTGTTACTTTATCTGAATACTAAACAGTACTGGCAGCAGTTAGAAATATCAGGTTTGAGCTACAGCAGAACAATGAGCCTTCTAAAACATTGTGGCTAGATTATTTTAGGAAAATATCTAAAGCACCAACTCCTAGGTATTACAGAAGCATAGAATGAAAGAGTTCACCATCTAAATAGACTATATCAAAGAATAGGGAATAAAAAAATTGTGAAGAGATTGTAAATTTTTATGCAGAAAGTCAATGGTAGTACTGAGAATAGAATTCTTAGAACCTTTATACTATTATTAAATACTACTAATAATAATTATAGTACTGACTGAGAGCTTTGGTTAGGAATAAATCGTCATTGAATACAAGATCAGCAGAAGGAAAAGACTTTCTGAAATGATTCTGAATATTTTCTATCTCTAATGTAAGAAAAGAGAAAGATTATTATGAAAAGCTATAGATGAGGCAATATGGGAAAAACTGTGAAAACAGGAGATGGACTAGGCTACTTATTGTCATCTTGGCTACATCTTCTTAATATGCTTCATTCTATACAAGATGTAAAATGAAGTCCCCATTCAGAACATTTTCATTCTGTGCTAATAGGAAATACATGTCAAACACCTGCCTAAATCTGTGCTCTTATTTTCATCTTTAGACACCTGAATACCAACCTTGTTCTTGAAAGTGCTGAGCTTTCAATTATAGCCAGTGATACCTGTGATCCAAACCAAAAGTAATTTGCTGTTTTTTTCTAGAAAGATAGCCATAAGCTTTAATTAAAAGAAAAAAAAAAAGACAGCTCTGATATTGCCTTTAAACAATCTTGAGTGCTGACTAGATTTGGAAAATATGAAACAAAAACCCCAGTAAATTTGTTCTTGAAAGTGCTGAGCTTTCAATTATAGCCAGTGATACCTGTGATCCAAACCAAAAGTAATTTGCTGTTTTTTTCTAGAAAGATAGCCATAAGCTTTAATTAAAAGAAAAAAAAAAAGACAGCTCTGATATTGCCTTTAAACAATCTTGAGTGCTGACTAGATTTGGAAAATATGAAACAAAAACCCCAGTAAATCTGTAAGTGCCTGAACCCACACATTGGTCACAAGTGGCAATGCTTACAGAACCCTTGATCTGTCAAAGACATGTAGTAATGTGTGGGATAACATGCAAAGATATCTCCTTGAAGGTGGTAATACTTCTTATGAAGTTAGTTTTGAAAACTTTAGATGAGAAACTCAAAATTTCATTCCCATAACTGGCATAGCAGAGGACAGATTTACTTCTTCTCCCCAATAGCGTTCCCAAGACTTGTTCCCATGGTGGCAATCCAGCTAGGAATATCCTCACATAATTTACATGCTCCTGAGTTGTCTCCATAGCATCTTAGTTTTATCTACCTTGACTGCCAACAGAGACAGCTTCAGTAGATGCCATAACTTTTTGATTTGTCAGTGTCAGCCTGATAATCAGGTCAAGTCACTCTGGTTACTTGCACAATGTTTTAGGACTTTTAACACTGAACAAACCGGCAGTTTCTGTCCATCTGCTAACATGAATAAAAGTGTGAGTGTCTCCAGCTGCACTGCATTTAGTAACTAAGATTACCTTGGATGTGGTCTCAGCAACCATGTTTCCCATGAGTGAAGAGCTATGCTTTACATCATATGAACATATCCTTGTGAACAAGGGAAAAAGTGCCTCTTCACAGAGTGTTATCTTCCCCCCCAGACTATTCCTCTTTCCCTCTGTCTGTCTTAGTCCAGACAGAAACTATGTTCCCTAGGGTGTCTCGTGAAAGGCAGATGACATTTTTTAATACATAAGTGTCTATGGAAAAGATGGGCATTTTCTTTCCAGGTAACTTGCATTTCTGTGGTGTGGCCAAAGTAGTAAATGAGAGAGGCCCCAGTGAGTTCTGAAGAACTTACAGGGAGATAGATATTGCTGACATCTGGGTGTGGCATGAGGGCGTCGTTATACAGACCATAGAATGAGGTGTGGTGAAACAGCTGTTTCAGACCTGCTTCTATCTAGATGGCAGCAGTCTCCAAGACTTGTCATTTCCATTTCATGTACAATTTCCTGAGGGAGTGTTCTGATACTAGGCCACGGAAAAGGACTTTCAAGCAGGTCTTCCTGCTGAGGTGTTCAACCGTGTCCTCATATGCTCCTGCAGCAAGACAGCATGCACAGCCCATGAATTTTACTTGTAGGCTATTATTGCAGGTATTCTGGTAAGATTTTATAGACACAATAGTTAAGTTGAAAAGGCTCTTCAGGCTATCAAAGGAGAAGTTGCAAAGAGTTACAGTGCCTTCATCTAGAAGGTGGGTTAAATATCGCAGCTCATTCAGGCAGGTAATTGAAGTAGAGAAGAACTTTGACTCAGCGTGCAGGTAGAGTACTTTGAGTTACTTCACAAGAAAAGAAACATCAACCTGATTCTTCCTGACAGTTTAACAAATGAGTCATGCCATCTGTTTTTAATAGTAGTTCCGATCTCCCCAAACTTTCTGTAGATTAACTTCAGCAAAATATTTTCTAAGAATTTACAAATTATTATTCCACATGCTCATGTGTCTGCTAATTCTTTAGTTAATCTGCACTGAATAAACACCCACATGCTAATTGTCTGTTACCATTTTCATAGTCACTAGTTGGCACAGGACAACAAAGGAATTCCTTCTATAGCATTATGCAGACAGGAATCTGAAGGAATATTCACGGAGCCACAGATTTTCTGTTTTGCATAAAGAAATTAAAGGCATCATAATTAAACATTTTCTAAGCACTACTGATAAAAAAAAAAAGGAGCTGGCTGGTATGAATGAAGTATGTCATGTATAGATATTCTGATTTTCTTTCTAATGTAACAATTTCTTCCTGGTTTACTTAGTGGCTGAGAAACTAACACTTGCAAGTCTACTGCTATATGCTGATAGCATGCTCTGAAATACAGATTTCTCATTTTCATTTTTAGATGGTTGCTCAAGAAATGTATGAAATGAACAATTATTGTAGATAGTTTAAATAGAGTGAGGCCAGTACACTAAAAGATATCAGGTACTAGTCACTAAAATGGACTACTGAGACAGTAACAGGAAAAAGAATCTGGGAATACTTTTGAAAATTACTTCGTTTACAGGCAACAATTGCAAAGAAAAGGAGGAAGAAAATAGAGAATTTTATTTGTATAACTTAGAAAGTGCCCAAAGATGATAGGATATAGTGGATAAGACTTGGATTCAAGGAAAACTTCTTCAAAGAAAATGCAATAACCTGGCATATAAAAGCTCTTAAAAATAATTGTCACTAAGGTCACTAATAAACCAGTTATCTACTACTTCTCAGATCAGCACACATGTTCAAAAAAATTAACAAATAACCTTTGACAAATTTGCAGATATTTCTAGCAAAAAGAACAATAAAGAAGCAGTAAAGGTGAAAAAGAGCAACTACAAGTATGTGAAAATATTCAGGATTCTAAGACACTTTCTTGAGAGCCAAAAATCTAAACATAACTCTGACTTTATTGAGAGCTGAGACCGTCAAGTGTTTCATAGAGCTCATCCTATGCAATGCTCAATATTTCAAATAAAAGACAGTCACAATGTACCGATCACCTGCTGCACTGAGCATATTATTTTTCCTGTAGAATGCATTCCTCTCCTTCACTATAGACAGTGTAGTCAGGAGAAAATAAGTTTTATAAGAAGCTGCACGGGGGGGAGGAGCGTGGGGGCCTACAACCACTGCTGCCCATGACATGAATGTCCTGGAAATGGGCAGCAGCTGCATTGTACCGTGGTGTTCCATAGCCAGATGATGCAATACTGCAGGAAATCCTTGTAGAACCTGATGTTGCTTAATGAAGCGTTAGTTTTTATCCTGTGCTCTTTTCTGCCTTCCCTTCTCTAGGGGTGGGAAGATTACATTTCTGGGCAGCAGGGAGATCAGAAACAGAGAGTACTTTGCGGTTCAGGTCAGGTAATGAGTTCAAGGATTAATTGCAGAAGTTAGTGCACAGGAAGCATAGGGAGTCAAAGCACACCTAGGCTACATCTACAGCCACGGGCTTTTGAGATACAGAGGTACAGTAAGGGAGCTTTGGCTGTTTTCAAAAGCGATCCTGCTATTCCAAGGTAATTGGCGTGTACCTCCTCAAGTGTAAATGAAAGCTGTTTGTCCCATCTAACCTTCTCTATAGCCAAACACCGTAAAGGGTCTGTTACTGAGTGGATGCCCAATGTTTCCTCAGTCTGGGCCTATCCATACCCCAGACGAGTGAAATGAAGTGCCTAGTAAATATGCTGCAGATAATAATCATCGTGGTAATGGGCATATGGGATGATATTGCTTCAGCTGTCTCCATTAATTATTCATTTATTAGTGGTCTTATCAGGATGAGAGCTTCAGCTCTGAGGCTGGATATCTGGGATAATCTCTTTGCCTGTCTTTGGCCAGGCAACGCAACTGGACAGTAACTTACAGTGAAATAATGTAACCCCAGCTCCCCAGAACTGACACCACTGTGTCACATCTCATCATTATTCAAGTGTGAAACAGCTGCCCCTCTCCATCCACCCCAGACTTTCAGCCAGAAGAATTGCTGAAATACTTCTTCCTGTAAGTTTACAAGACTTTTTAAAACATGCATAAGGTTTGAACATGGAATGCCAATTTCAGGCTGCTCTGATGAGACATCTCAAATGGCTGTTTTTAGAAAGCAGCTAAGGTCTTTGCAGAGCCTTAAAAAGTAGAGTTCATTGCATCTCTTTTTTGGTAGTATGCATGTTTTGCCACAGAACTGTCATAGCTTTCAGTACTTCTAGCTGTATTTTGTTCTTAAAATAAGTTTAACAAACAAATATTTTACCTTGACCTATATGGAACAAACAGTTTAGCAGGAAGGTAAATTATTAGTCTAAGTTGTTTGAAAGCAGTGAAAAGGAGATGACATTAATTTGGTCCAAAATGGATGGTAAAAATTTAGGTTGGAGTTTCTCAGTGCAGTCGGTAGGAATTATTACTTAATAAAATGAGTTTGTTGAGTAAAACAGTTGGTGCTGAGGATCCAGAGTTCATACTGTACCCTTTTGGGGGTGGGGTGGGTTGCTCCTGATGAGCTCTACACTGTTATTGTAGACAGAACACCACTAGAAGCTGGTGTTCATCTTCTGGTTTAGTTTTACTTTGCACGCCCTAACATTGCTCTTCTATGTGAACCACATTGGTTACATGGAGACAGTTGAAAGGATTCACTTCACAAGAAAGAAGAAAGCTTCCAGGTTGTATCTACATTAATGTTTTAGTTTGATGTGTGATTCTGGATCTGTCGGAGGGGTGCCCACTAACCCTCCCAATAATCCAGTGCACTCTAACCATTGGATGAGTGGGAAGATGCTGCTAAGGTAGCTTTCCCGTTGGCTGTACTACTAGCACACATCTCAGGCTGCTATCTGAGGTCAGACCACCAAGAAAAACGGTGATCTAAATATGCCAAATCATTTCCTTGAGGTATACTGGAACACCTGTTGTGGGACAATTTTCTTAAAATCCCCCAGGTATAATCCTTCATGTTGGAATTCAGAAGGTAGAGGAGAAACGCTAACTTTGAAAGTGTCTCCACCAGGAAACAGGAGATCTTTTGTTTTACTTTGCAGGTACTGTTTTTGTGGTACAGAAATATACTCCATCAACTGTGTGTTTGTTTGGTTTTGTTTCCATGTTTGTTGCATCAATAAAATCTGCACCTGTTTGTTTTGGCACCAGGAACAGTTAGTTGTCTAGCCTGCATAAACATTTCCCACCTGCCTTGCTTATCTCTCCTCCAGAGATAAATACCCACTACACTTGCTGTAGGTAATTAGCAGGCCAGTTAATCCAGGAGAGGCAAATACTTTCTTTCGGACATCTGCAAACACTTTTTTTTTTTTTTTCAAACACTTTTGTATTAGAAATTATAAGAGACGATTTTTTTTTTTAAGATATACAGGGAGAAACAGAAAGCATTTCTAGATGATATGTTGTTATGATGAACAGGCATTAATAATTGACATTCGTGGTGAAAGAGAAGGCAGTACGCACTCCGAGGGATTGTGATGATATCATGGTAACCATGAGAGCAAAGCCCGAGTGGTCTGTGATGACGGCAGATATGTGCATAGCTTTATACAAGCTGCTCCTCTGTTGGATGGTTTATATTTGATGGAAATCCATTTATTAAATTCATACGTAAAATATTTACATGTACTCTTGAAAGTTTGCTGGGGACAAGATTAGGTCAGCTCAGTTGCACAAACATGGGGAGAACAAACTGGTACTAACTTCAAGCATCACCCCAGTGAAATGAAGCAGAATTTCCATCCTTGTGTTACAAGGGGAATAGCTGTGCTGCGAGGGAGGAACCTGCAGATGGGCAAGCCTGCTTCCCGGGAGCGACAGGTGAGATTTTCATCCTGCGTGCCCAGGGCACAGGCTGGTTTATGAGGGATTATAGTTAGCTCCTTTGAATTGTTGTAGTTGCAATTTCCTTTGGTAATCTCTTCTGTAGTCCTACCCCAAGCCCTCCAAATACATTGCAAAGATGTATCTCTTCTGTGGTTACAGGCATGCATCCTATTGCCTTTGCATAACTTAAAAACTATATGATCATACAAACAGCTGCTTTTCTTCTTCACACCCTCGCAAGCCAGTGTACAGTAACTCCTGATAAAAAGATTTTCTCAGACCTTTTTTTGCCTTGATAATTAACACACTTATCAAAATCCAAATAGTTATTATTTTCACTCTAATCATTTAGCAACTCAGTTAATTAACTTGGTGACAACCATTTCAAAGGGCAGCTTTTTGGCTGCCAAAGCGTAATGCGGGAGGACATCCTCAGGTCCCACCATTTCAGAACGATGAAAATGGGCAACTTCTGAGTTAAGTCCGGTAGGGGACAGTGAGCCTCCAACCCACTTTTAGCTGAGGTCTTACTGCCTCAGTTTTCTGCTGCCTTTCCTTTTCCGTAAGGGAAGGCTGCATGTTAGCAATGATACAGAGCACGATACAGAGCTGCTGCTTGTTTCAACATGCTTAACTAAGGCCTTTTTGTACATTATTATTTTTTACTTGTGTTCAGCCATTCTGTTTAGCTGCATGAGCTGGCAAAGCAACTGAGTTCTGACATTAGAGAATCCCTCTGGTATGAGAATTTCTTTGCTGGCAGACAGCTCTCTGCCTTCACAATACAATGGTGACAAGGGACCAGCTATCATTAGGTACTGTTATGCTGTAGTTACTAAATGTGTGTTCCTAGGAAAATAAACATGTAGCACATAGTTGCAGAGCACTCGACATATAATGTGTTCTTGGTCTCTGTCCTGGTATACAACTCTGCAGCATAAACCTCTGTTTTGGGTAGTACTTGTTTGGCAGTAGCGTTGCTTCAGGCTAAGTATGAGCAGGTATATCTTGGTTGTCTTATCCTTTACATAAAGGATGACAAAATCCTAAAAACTGTAAAACGTAAAGTTCACAGTCTCATCCTCAGCCTTCCAAGATAGGAACTGGGCCCTCACAAGCTGTCGTTAATTAAATGTTTTTGTTTATTTCCTATTCTGCCTGAATACAATGGTTAGGCAGGTTTAAAAGTCTTTTTCTTTACTGATGGCTTAGTTTTATGGAAATACACTCACATAACCTCGGATTGCTGTGCTGGTTTTGGCTGGGATAGAGCTAATTTTCTTCGCAGTAGCTAGCATGGGGCTATGTTTTGGATTTGTGCTGAAAACAGTGTTGATAACACAGGGATGTTTTCGTTACTGCTGAGCAGTGCTTACACAGAGTCAAGGCCTTTTCTGCTTCTCACCCCACCCCACCAGCGAGCAGGCTGGGGGGGGCACAAGGAGTTGGGAGGGGACACAGCCAGGAGAGCTGACCAAAGGGATATTCCACACCATGTGATGTCACGCTTAGCCTATAAAGCTGGGAAGGGGGGGAATGTTTGGAGTGATGGTGTTTGTCTTCCCAAGTAACCATTACACGTGATGGAGCCCTGCTTTCCTGGAGATGGCTGAACACCTGCCTGCTGATGGGAAGCAGTGAATGGATTCCTTGTTTTGCTTTGCTTGCGTGCACAGCTTTTGCTTTACCTATTAAACTGTCTTTATCTCAACCCATGAGTTTTCTCATTTTTACTCTTCTGATTCTCTCCCCCATCCCACCCCGGGGGGGGGAGTGAGCGAGTGGCTGTGTGGTGCTTAGTTGCTGGCTGGGGTTAAATGATGACAATTGCATACAGCGATTGTAAGAAGTATTTGCTCTAAACTCAAATAAGCATGTGCTAACACTTAGAGACAAAGAAATCATGGCTGGAAAAAAGAAAATCTCTTCAGTATCGGAGTTTTAGTTACCATTGAAATGTAAGATACCCAGTAATGGCACATCTGGGTAGTACCTTGTATTAATACATGATCAGTTTAGTATAACTTGTAGCATCTCAGCCATCACTTTCATTCAAAATGATTTTCAAGACTGCAGCAATGTCCATGAAATGCTGTCTTAAGAGAGGATTAGGTTCTTAGGCATTTATACTTTTATTGTCATGATTTCAGGTGGAAAGAGCAGGGCACTTGCCTGAGCAAATGAAGTGTCCTTGTCCCAGCTGAAGGATAAGAGGTAGAATCATAGAATAGAATCATTATTAAGGTTGGAAAAGACCTCTAAGATCATCGAGTCCAACCATCAACGCAACACCACTATGCCCACTAAACCATGTCCCTAAGTGCCTCATCTACTCGTCTTTTAAATACCTCCAGGGATGGTCACTCAATCACTTCCCTGGGCAGCCTGTTCCAATG
>NW_008796218.1:12101225-12111805 GCF_000699145.1 Aptenodytes forsteri | reverse complement strand
GTCCCTCTGCAGAGCCTTCCTACCCTCAAGCAGATCAACACTCCCACCCAACTTGGTGTCATCTGCAGACTTACTGAAGGTGCACTCGATGCCCTCGTCCAGATCATCGATAAAGATATTGCACAAAACTGGCCCCAAAACTGAGCCCTGGGGAACACCACTTGTGACTGGCCGCCAACTGGATTTAACTCCATTCACCACAAATATGTAAATATTAGGCCTTTTAAAAATTTCCTAAGAATTTTCCCCTTTTTCTTAGTTCTTATGTAATATCCTTCTTAAAAACACATGGATGCTTAACAAATGTATTTTAAAGATAAGAAAATCTGTGCTAGAATGAAAGCTGAATTAATAAATGTGTTCTTTATCACTCTCTGTCCAGAGGGATGGGTAAGGATCACTGACTGAGTTCCTCTCTTTTTCCCATATAATTTCTGTAGCCTAGTTATCCAAATTATCTCTTACACTTTTCCTGTTTTCATCTATATTAGTATTATTTTCACATAACTTAAAATATTTTAGAAGAAAGTCTTTAGAAATGGATAAGGAAAAAGAAATATAATGAAAATGTACTTCATTTGTTTTTCTCCTCCTTCCCCTGATAAGTAGAAAACAAGAGGAATACTCAAACATTCTGTGTAAAGGCAAAATACTTGAGCATCCTGGGGGAAGAGGGAAGGAAGGTTCAGTGACAGGTAATTTTGTGCTCCATCTTTATGAATTACAAATCTGTTTGAGGTAAGCACAAACTTTTCTGGTGTCTGTCTGGAGGACCTATGTTGCTTATTCACTGTCTTTTTTCACTTGCGCTTACTCTTCAGACTTTCATTGCCACAAGGTAGGTTAAAAGACTAGTTTCTACAGGTTCTGAGGATCAGCCATCAAGGTTGAATAATTTTCATTGTAGTTTCACCCTGTTTTTTCCCTCAGGGTTGAAGAACTAATAGGTATGTGGTTTAGCAACCAAAATGAACCTGTTTTGTTCCTATTAACATTCAGATTTAGCTCAGGAGAAAGTACTCGTCCATTTCAAATATCCGCTTTATGCCAGACCAGCTTATTACAGACCTGGAAGGCCAATGCAAAAATTGGCATTAGTTTCCCCATTGAAAAAAGTAAGAAACATACAGTATTGGCACAAACCCAGTATTTCCTCTTTTGGAAGAAAAGGTGTAAGTATACACCACGTTTGTAGTCTGATAAATGAGATATCTTCCAAGGAAGCTAAACTAAATGGCTTTTTCTGTTTGCTTTGTATAGGAACTGTTCATTGAGGACTGAGCACTTACATTTGAATAGTGCATTAAACAATTATTTGCTCATTTAGGCCACATTTTTTCATCTGTTTCTCTCAGTAGGAGTGCCAGGTCAGACTGTTCTTGCCACATTATCAACAGTTCATTCCTACCCTGTGTAGTTATTTTCTGCAGGCTTATTTTTAGGCTGGATGAGTTCCCTGATGCAGTTTACATGGCTTCATAAGCAGTTGCATGAGAGCAACGTGGTGGGAAACAAGGAGAGGAGAAGAGAAGGGTATGTGGGAAAAGATGATACTGAGCTAAGAGCAATGTCTGTGGAATTATGACTTCAAAACTGTCCTTGCTAGGATGATCTTGCTGCCTCCTATCTGAGTCTTACAGTGTGTCTAAGTAAAAAGCTTTATCTTAGAATTCAGCTCAGGTGTTTTGCTACACATAGGGTCTATGTTCTCCGTTTGACAGTCTGTGTTCAATATTGATTTCTCATCTCACCTGGTTTCCCAAGATTTCTTAATATTTCCTTTTCAGATTTTAGATGGTTGTACTGATTTGTTTTGCTTTATATGAAACATTTTAGACTATTCCTTAATCTACTTCTGTGTATTGATTTTCTTGTCTGATGTTTCAGGTGTAACAAGAAAGTTATTTTAGTTTCAAAAAGAGTATCACTCGAATACTTTTCTATTAGTTTCAATACCATGTTGTGGCCAATTACATATTTTTCCAGGTTGTTTGAAATAATAATTATATACTTTTATATACAGATACTGTGGGTATTCAAACAGATTTTTCTCTCCAAAACCAGATATGAACACATTTTATGTCTCTCTTTTACTTTGGAGATTACACTATTTTACTAACATTTTAGAATTGTTTATGGGTAGCAGATTTCCATATTTAATATTAAAAATTAAATTTTAAATGGGAATTATTAATTGAGGCTATGAATCTCTCTTTCTATCAAGCAAGCAGTAGAACAGAATTCTTAATGTGAGATAGTTTCACAAATTATATTGTATTGGCAGAGGATGGACTAGAATTCTGACTTAAGTTCCACTGAAGTTGATGGAAGTCTCTGCATTGGTACTTAGGGGGAATACACACCGGCTAATTATAGCTTAGGCTAAATCTCTGTAACTTCTCACTGTAGTCAGTGAAGAGAGATGAGCTTCTCCAAGGGACAGTTTAGAGCAGAAACCTAGCATAGCTCTTCTTATTCATGCTCTGGAGGATCATGTGATAGAGTCCTCTTCAGCCTCTAATTATCTGTATAACCTGAGGTTTCTATAGCATCCAGTGCCATAGCAGCTAATCCTTTCACTTGTTAATTAGATCAGTATTATGGTATAAAATGACAATATTAATTTTAACTTTACATAAAGTTGCCGTGTTGGTAGGTTTTATAAAAATGTCTGTTATAAAATTACATAAAGCACATTATTATTTTCTATAAACATACATAAAGACAATAAAATTAGCAGCAGAATGTTTAAAGTTCCTTTTAGGCAGATTTCTTAAAGATAAATAAGGGCTCAATGAAAGAAGAATGTGTCCCATTATTTAGTAGTTAATAGGTATCACTACTTGCTAACCCTGATTAGTAAAACTATGCTTCTTGGTTCAGGCATGCACACCACATATACATTCCATTTTGTGGGAAAAAAGTCTGCAAGATTTATTGCATCTTGCCTTTGAGCTTTAAAAGGAAAAGATTAAAAAATGTAATAACTCGGGGTCAAGGCATTTCATGTTGTAAAATACATGAGGTCTCATACAAGTATCACAACTCCCAGTGTCAACAGGGAAAACAGTTCTAATGGTTTCATCCTAAGTCCCTGAAAATGTAAGCTTTTAGTTACCTTTAGTCAAATCAGGATATATTCTTGTTAGACTAATTTTTTTTTTCCCCCAAGGATTATATAGTTCACTTCCTTGGCTCAGCTGCTCTGTATAAGCATCTTTTACTTCCTGCATCCCGAGGCATTCTCAGCTTTGCTCTCAGTACAGTTATCAGTTTCACATGTCACCAAAAGAATACGCAGGTTTCGGGTGACTGTTGAATATTTTCCTTCTAGTTTCTCTTTCTCAGTTTACTGAGAAGGTGCACAGAAAAAAAACAACCCAGTTGTGTTTAAACCATGCAGACATTTAAATAGTTTGACTGTTAAAACATTAACATCTAAAATATTTATTTAATTAAGGCCTATATAATCCTGTGGCAAATAGCATAACATTCTAAAAATTACAGGGTTCACCACTGTCCACAACCTGAAAACAGTGTTGGAAGATGTACACTGGAATTCAGCTATCTGCTAAAAAAAAATTAAATCAAAGTAAGCTACATCACTCTGGTATTGATTAATATTAAACCAACATTCAAGACGACTGAGGCTGTACTGGAATGTACATATTTTTCAGCAGCAGTGCTGGTTTAATTAGTCTGCACCTCCAGCTGCTAATTCCTCCCCTTTCCTTTCAGTGTGCTGGGGCAGCTAGTTGTGCAGCTGTGAAGCTCAACCAACTCCAAAACCTTATTTTCTCTGCTGGGTTACTTGTCAGTGTGATCAGTTCCCCACTTTGGTTCACAGTGCGGATGAGTAAACACTTATGCCAGGACAACAGAAGAGAGAATAAAATGGCAGGCATGAGAAGCCAGGATGCTTTAACTGGCCAAAGGTTGTCAAAAATTTTAGAGACAGTAAAGAAACCCTTCACACCTTCTCATGTTGGTAAAGCTCAAAGAATCTGTATTTTCCCTTTTGTGTACATCAAGAACTCTTTATTATATATTTATATTTTAAAAGATTGTGAAGGAGTGGACTAATCAAACCAGACATAGCAAATAACAAATCATCCTTTCTGAAGAGCTGAGTTAATTTTGTCAGTGTAACCAGCTCTCACATTGCTTTATCTACCATACATATGTACATAGAGGTTTTTTCTTTCCATAGTGCATTTTTTTTTCTATAAATGCAGATGTCCTTTCATGCAAAAAAAAGGGGAGGGGGGGAAAAAGTCTATTATCTCTGCTCTCTGAGTGATGTTCAAGGCAAATAAATTCTAAGAATCAAAGGTCATTCTTTCTTTTGTTTATTCACTTCTATGCATAAGAAAGGGATTTTAAGAGCCATGCTAGATGTTCACTGGCGACATTATAAAAGAAGAAATTTTTTCTTTTTTTCCCCAGTATTTCTGTGACATGCCAGAGATTTTTTTTTTTATTTCAGTTGAGTGAGTTATGCTGGCATTTTAGGCCCACTTACAGATTGTATTAGAGTATGAGTATCATAGTGCTTTTTCAACATCTCTGTTTAATACAGCCTTCCTACCTGCACACTCAGATATGATTCTTTATTCTTCTAAGCCAGACAGCCAATTTTAGAGGTGTCTGTTCTTAGGCACTTGTTCCTGACCCTGTGCTGCAGTTTTGGTTGTGCCAACACTCCTGCACATGGAGTTACCTGGGTTAGAAAAAATCTTCCAGGGTTTTCTTTTTTGTTATTTAATTGAATGAATCTGCAGCATATTTCAGTAAATGCTTCAGATTGCCACAACTCAAGTGACAATGAATTTTGTCACAAGGGCAGGAAATATTCTCAAGGGTGAAGAGTGATATATGAAATGCAGGAGTGTATTTTGTCAGATAGTCTATGATTAATATGATATTTTTAATAAAGTTGTGTTTCTTCTTGAGGAGATTAAAATGTAAAACCATGTTGCAAAAATCAGAAAAAAAAATGTTTTGTAGTCATTGGTCGTCTTTTTTAAGCACTACACACTTTTAGACATACACTTAATAATTTTAATAATTTTATTCCTGTTCTTTCTGTTGCATGCAGAAGTGAAACACCTGCTCAGGTTTGCTTCTTCCCTCTATTCAATTTCTTTAGCTTTTGATAATGCTTATTATCTGGAAAAGTTTGTTTCTCTGTTGTCAATAGCCTGGGTCACAATTTCCATTGCATTGTTTACTGTTTCTACAGATCATGAATTTGGTAGCTGGGATAATAACAACAAAAACCCAAGAGATAAAACATGTAAAATAGACCATTTAAAAGTAGTCCCGTCACCAAATAATTTGCTTCATATGGATAACACATGCCTGAAATAGCTCTCTTAAATGAAATAATCTAATATTTCAGTGTCCTGGTTTCGGCAGGAATAGAGTTAATTTCCTTCCTAGTAGCTGGCACAGTGCTGTGTTTTGGATTTAGGATGAGAACAATGTTGATAACACACCGATGTTTTAGTTGTTGCTGAGCAGTGCTTACACTAGTCAAGGACTTTTCAGCTTCTCATGCTCTACTGACTGAGAAGGCTGGAGGTGCACAAGAAGCTGGGAGGGGACACGGCCGGGACAGCTGACCCCAACTGACCAAAGGGATATCCCATACCATGTGACGTCATGCTCAGTATATAAAGCTGGGGGGGAAGAAGAAGGAAGGGGGGGACATTCGGAGTGATGGCGTTTGTCTTCCCAAGTAACCGTTACACGTGATGGAACCCTGCTTTCCTGGAGATGGCTGAACACCTGCCTGCTGATGGGAAGCAGTGAATGAATTCCTTGTTTTGCTTTGCTTGCGTGTGCAGCTTTTGCTTTACCTATTAAACTGTCTTTATCTCAACCCACAAGTTTTCTCACTTTTACCCTTCCGATTCTCTCTCCCATCCCACTGGGGGGGGGAGCGAGCGGCTGTGTGGTGCTTAGTTGCTGGCTGAGGTTAAACCACGACATTCAGTTTGCCAAGACTTCCACACGTGGAACTCCCTGAAGGTTATAAACTCATGCTCAAAGACATTTGGATTAGCATCTATCCTGAGTGTGCATTAGCTTCTCGTCATCACAGCATCATAACCATTCTTCATCTGCAGACCTGTGAAGTAAGAGAGCTATTGTTTCTGCCTTAAAGGTGGCAAACAGCAGTACAGAAAGGATAACTCTTTCAAAATCATACAAAAAATCTGTAGAATATCTGAGATTTTCCTAATTTGTAAGATGGTGTGAAGCTGCTTGTTCATCCTTCCTCCATCCACTAGTGAAAATTGCGAAAATAAGATGAAACTTGCATTGGCAAAAGATGACAAAATAATGTGTGACAAACAGAAAGAAGGATCACATCACTTAGAGGAGAGCTACAGTCCTATTTGTGCACTAGACAGAGACAGACTTTCTGCCATAGAAAATTCCACATGTGGAATCTGGATTTGATCCCTTGCTCTTGGCCCATTAGGGGCTGGAGGTTTATGAGACACCATATTTCTTCTTGTTAATATGCTGCTTATTAAATTGTTCTTTAGAAATGCTCAGCATAGTATAGTATTAAGTAATAGTGATTGCCTGGGCTGTAGAGCTCAATAGCTAAGAGCTGTCACATAACTACATTTTCCACTTCCCTGTCTACTGCTAAGTGTGAGAGAAGGGAGGGGACCTACTAGAATCAGTGACTTTATACAAATCTCCCCTCTTCCCTCAAAAAGGTTTACATTTTTCATGATTCATTTTGCATTGTGTGGGATTACCAGTTGTATATTCTTGCAGACAACTGCTCTCTTTACACTTTGAAATCAGGACAAGCATTTTTTCTTTTCATAGTCACAAAATAACTTGCTTTAATATTTTCAGAAATGTTTTCCCCAAATTTATTTTCACATCAGTACAGTCTCTTCACACCCTCAATAATTCCAGTGCTTATTCTCTGATACTTAAAATAACTAGTTATTTCTTTAGCTTCCTTCTTCACCCTTTGGAAGTGTAGCAGGTTTATCTCTCATTACATTACTTTTTATTATTTAATCTCAGCCATTTTCCTCTAGTTCTTTATAATTTTCTTTTCAGTTACATGTATTATTAAGATACTCATACGATAGCTTTCCTAATCATCATCAATCATTTTTATTTCAGAGTTTGACATTTTCTCTTTGATGTCTTTTACTTTTAATTTAACATAGTCTGATTTTTTTTTTTTTTAATTCTTTGGTTTTCCAGTAACCTATTCTTCCGTCTTCCGTCTTTTCCTACATAATGAAATTCAAATAATTGTACAGTTTAGCTATTCATTCCTCAATTATGAACTGTAGAGACTGTGAGGAGATTAATAGGCTTTATGTAATATATATTCTAGAAGCAGCTCTTTGGTTAGATTTAAAATAAACAGGAATTTAAAAATTGATAAGAATTTAAATGAAGTGGAAACCTAAATCCATATGCCAAGCAAAGAACCTAATTTGTTTTACCATATATAACATAGATTTTTCTTTAAATAGCCAATCACCAAGAAAAATAAATTCTTATGTCGATTTATTATTCTTAGCTCTCCTAGAGAACTTGCAGAAATGGCTTACACTTAAGACTATAATACAGTCTCTCCTTGTATAGAGACATAATAATAGTAACACACAGGACTGCTTCAAGACATAACTGGCTAATGTTTGGAGAATTCGTCACCAACTTTCAGCTCATAAGAAAGATGGCTCAGTACTATTAATAAATATGTTCATTTGTTGTCACTGAAAATTGACAAACAAATCGGAAACATTTATATGACGGTATGTTAAGCAAAAGTTTTATTCTGTTTTGAATCCTTTGTTCTGCAAAAACATTCTACTGCTTGGTAAGGTTCATGGATTGTATGAACTATGATGATGGTACAGGTGCTCTGGTAAATTGTATTGATACTACACTGCTAGACTTGAGGAGCTTACGTAGTACCCGACGGTACTATCTGTTGCTCCCTTGAGCTGACTGAAGAATCTCAAAATATTCCCTATCCATCACAACCACCACTTTTAAAGTTTTTGTTACTGCCTTTCCCTTACTTCTGTCATGTCATATGCCATAGTCTGGATGTATACAGTGACTGTTCAGGCTTTTCAATAGCATGAACGTGAAATAAGTGCAATACAAATATTTCACATCATGTAGAATTTTCTCTATTTCAATAACTCTTTCTTACCTACTTGATTATATTACATCAGTTACTGCCTACTGTGGTTTGTATCTCCCAAATGAGCAGTCAGATGTTTTGCTTCAGATATGAGAAATTTTTATGAAAAACAAATCCATTATTCCAATAGGCTTATTAACTTAGAAACAGATAATTTACAATATAAAATTTTTAAAGTATAGTCTGATATGGCAGTTAAATTATTGTAAATTTGACAAATCTGTTGGATATCTAATGTTCTTATGGGAAACATGACTTTTAATTTTTCTTTATACTGATTTCACAGGAAATGTTCAATACTACACATTTAATTTTACTGATAAAGGTAAGTCTGAAATTCATGTCAACTCATTATAACCTTATATTTTCTTTCATTTAAAAACAGTTCTCCTCCTATTTCTGCCCCTTTCCACAAATAAAAAACACACTTTGGTAGAAACAGGGCAAAATCAGGCTCCTGAGATTACCTTTTCCTCTTCTACTTTCAAGAGAAATGCAAAGGTTTAAAAATCACTGAAGAAAACATGAAGGCCTATATTATTTACTTAACGATTCTACAGGTGGAGCCTGACATAAGGGTGATTCAGTGGTGTGGGTAAAAGAGAAACTTCTCCAAACCTTTTCGCACAACTGGGAATATCTCTCATCTAGTGTTTTTCTGATGCCTGGAAAGAAAAATATCCTTTTCCTCCCTATATATAATTTGTATTTTGTGTAATTAGGCATTCCGGGTATTTTCTTCTGGTCACTTCACTGACTTCAGTGGGCATTGCATCAGACCTTACTTGCAAAAATCCTTAGGTCAGATCTGTAGCCGGTATAAATACACATAACTTTGTTAACTTGAGTGGAATTTTACAGCTGAGGTGGTTTGATTGTGTTTTGATGACACTGTAAGCCTGTATACATGCATGAACATAAACAGGTTGATATAAATGCTTACAAAGTACCCATAAAGCAAATTCTTGTCAATTGTGGTAGTCAAGCACTATAGTATCCTGTATTACAAAAGACTGTTTCTCATGAACCAAAAATATATATGTTTGTGTAAGGTTGCAAAGCTGCCATTGCATGTTATTTATTTTTAACAAAATCAAAATCCAGGATTCAGTAGCTAAATTATTACTGAGATCATTAAGTGTTTTGCAATTTGATGAGAGCACGAGATAAGCCTAGAGTTCTGTGGCTGAGTGGTTTTTTGAGAGTGCAGTTTCAAATGGTGCAATGTATCTTCAGTTTTATTTTAATGAGATATGAGGGTACATACTCAGCTCCTTGTTGATCTGAAAAAGGTACAAAAGAAATGCAGAAACCTGATGCTTTCATTGAAACCATGGGAAATCAAGGGCCCTCAGCATCTTTGCAAACCGTGTGTTAAGTGCCTGAAGCTGATGACAAAAATTGGAGTTCCCTGAATGGAACTCGAGAGTGCATTTCACATAGTGCAAAATCTCCATTGAAAATACTCTGGTCTACGGTATTAAAATGCATACAAACTAAAAATTAAACGAAACCAGAAAAAGTAGTACCAAAATGGATAACCCCAAATCTTCTGACTTATTATATCCTTCAACCCAAACTGCGTATATCCTTCAGCTGATACTAAAATACTTGGCATTAATCCATTGTTATGAATGTCACTGTTCTCTACAATTTACTTAAGATTATATTTTTTGGAGTATTATAATTGGCAATTTGGCAGAGCATAAAGTATGAGCTAATGAATTGAAAGAACAGACTGTACTTGCAAATTCAAAGCATTTACATATGAACTATCTGCAGTTTCTTCTGAAAATTTGTATTCTGATTACCAGGTTCTGACCTCACTTGCAACTCCAGTACCCCATATTCAGCACAAAGACTAGGATTTTCTAATATAGTATTTTCCCCTGTGTAAAGAATTATCTCATATTTTGAGTACGTAACTCAAACACAACCTTAAAATAACTGATGCTCCACAACTTTCTTAGCACTGATGAAGGTCAGAAAGTAAAGACAAACAAGACCCTTTGTTTCCTCCTCTATCTTTGTACATTCAACACTACTTAAAACACTTTCTAAAAAGTTCAAGACCATTATTTTGGCCCCACTTTCCTGTGGAGGACTGCTGGAGTACACTGTACCTGGCCTGCACTTCATTCATTCATTGGAAAGTTCTCTCCTATCCAGCCATTCAGATCCTGTGATGATAGACAGCAATATAAAAGACTGAAAGAGATCAAGTCAAATGAGCAACTAAGATGATGAAAGGTCTAGAGCACAAGTCTTATGAGGAGCGGCTGAGGGTACTGGGGTTGTTTAGCCTGGAGAAAAGGAGGCTGAGGGGAGACCTCATCGCTCTCTACAACCACCTGAAAGGTGGTAGCAGCGAGGTGGG
>NW_008796218.1:12096845-12101176 GCF_000699145.1 Aptenodytes forsteri | reverse complement strand
AGTGGTTAAACATTGGAACAGGCTGCCCCGGGAAGGGGTTTAGTCACCATCCCTGGAAGTATTTAAAAAACATGTAGATGTGGTGCTTAGGGACATAGTTTAGTGGTGGACTTGGCAGTGCTAGGGTAATGCTTGGACTTGATCTTAAGGGTCTTTTCCAACTAAATGATTCTATGATTCTATGAATATGCTCCTTATACCAAAAAAGAGAGCTCTCCCTTCTATCAACTCTGATCAGGGAAATTTTGGCTGTACCTTGTAGTCCACCTTCTAACTTTTTATATGATATTTATATATTATCTATATATACTTGGAAATATGGAAGTCAAACTTATAAGAATCATAAGTAGACTTTATACTTGAATTAATTAAATACCTCTGAATTGTCCTTGGTTCTCTTTTTAAGTCATGAAGCAGTCCTAGTTTCAAGTTTGTCTCCATAGCAGCAAATGAAGGAATTTCTGTGAGATCCCTGTGTCCAGTCCCCTAGTGCAGCCGCCAGCTATGTCATACAGTCTGTTACATACCCAGCTCAAGCATCATCATCATCAGGCATTTTCTGGCCCCAGGACTTTTACTGAAAACTGTTCCAGAAACCCTGATGATTATAAAACTCTTCTTAATTTCCAGTCCAGGTATCATAACTCTGCTTTAATAATTGTGGCATCCTTTCACTTTACAGAAAAAGTGGCATCTCTGTTAAAATATTTTTACTTGTATACTTCAAATTCATCAAAGAGATAAAAAATTAAGCCCTTTCAGAGAGGTCTTGCTCATACACTTAAAGGGATGGTCAATGTTAATAATAAGAACATTTAATTGGTCTTGGAAAATGAAATTCATGTTCTATAGGCCAGTTGTATGACCAAGATAAAAAGGGGCTCTAACTTGCCACATCTTTGTAGGTTGACGGGCTAATTTGGTAGCAAGCTAGTAGACTTATTACCTGCTTTAAAACTCCACAGAAAAGGTCCAAAAGAATATTACAGTCCATACCACTTCTTATTAGCTGTGTATTTTTGTAAAAATGTTATCAAACATTTAAAATCCATTTTCTGAAGCAAAAGTCCAAAGTCAAATTTCCTTCACAAAAGCTGAATTTCACATAACTTGAGTTTAAGTGTCTTTGAGGATCAGGGATCAAATTTTAAAGGCCAAAGCCACAACAGTGCCTAAATATATTTTAGAATTGGGCATCAGGTGCTTCAAATATTTTGCCCGGTAATGCCATGAAGGATGATAGTACTGTATGACTAGTGTCATGATGTTTAAAAAGCTTATGATTTGTCTTTTAATATTCACACACACACACATAGTCCCATCAAAGCTTTTGTGTATATCAAAGCATTTGGTTTTAAACATGGGCCGATGCTGTTTGTAAAAGATTACAATCTGACATCCACTTATCCAGGCTTTATTTAACTCTCAGGGAAAATTCAGATTATTTGCAGTCTCCTTAAAAGCATTATACAAATGCGCATAAAGCTCTCCTTAGTCATTTACAAAATTCTGTCACCATAAAAAAGAAAGTTTTCATTTGGTATAGAATATGTTTAACAGTGTCAATTAATGCTGTAATAATAGTAAATTATTTTACTTCACCACTGAAAAGTGACCATATAGATACTAAAATAAAATACCAAACTTTTTTGATTAGAAGTTTTCATACTATTAAAACAGCAAAGAATTAAAACAGTTTGTTTTCATGCCTTTTAGTATTGTTTTTGTAGAAAATCATTACATGCACTCAATTCATTTTTAACCTAAGATTTTTAAATTCCATGGTTGGATTAGTCAGGTACATAGCTGAGTTGATTAGCTTGCTAACTACATGTGATAATTTTAACTATAGAAAAATTCATCACAGGACAATTTTTAGGATACACGGTATTTAGTTATTTATTTGCAGAGGCACCTTCAAATATGAGTCAATAATGGCACTGAGGCACAAGAAGAGCAGAAATAGAGGGATGTTCAGATCTTAACAGTAAAAATAAGTGCAAACATAAAATATTCTACATGCAGAGAAACAGAAAATGTTGGGTGTCTTTGATAGACGATGTCTAGGAAGGGGTACAGTAATGGTATACAAAACAATGAAGGACACAAAGATTCACAACTTTTATCCAACCCAGTTTTAAACTCAAGCAGAAGGACTCATCTCATTATATGGTTGGAGTTTTAAGGTAATAAAAATATTTGTTTATATCATAACTAATAAGCCTCTCTAGAGGCCTGTATAGAGGTTAAACAGCCTCTATACTGGAAGTTAACACAGATCAAGGACTTCCTGGCAACTAAAAAACGTCAGCTGCTTGATGGATAAGAGACCACCTATTTTTTATTTTTAATTGTAGGATAGGCTTTGGACTGCTCTACAAAGGCAAACTGATTCACAGAAGGCTAAGAACAGAATTTGTTATGAGCCAGCAACAATACACTAACTCCCTGGATAAAGTAAGACGTTGCTTAATCTTTTTGTATCATAGTATCATCTAAGAGTGATGTATTAATAAAGCAGCCTGCTTAACCATTCTACTGTAGCTTACTCCGCATTAATTTCCCTGTGTAAACAAGTCCTGGAATTCACAGGGAGAAAAAAATTATAAAGAGAATAAAAATCTCTTATAGTGCAGGATTTACATTTATCAGATGTTGGTGATTATGAAAGTTATGAAACTGTACTTGGCAAATGATAAATTGGGTACAGTTTGGTGGTCTTTATATTCTTCAAGCTAGCCTTGTCCTAGAAGCATAAATATTAATAGGCCACTACCCTTTCCCTGATGCTACTGGCATCTACACAAATGCTCTATTTTCTCCAGTCCTTCTCAAGATATGGCATTACTCTATATTTTCTCCTGATAAGTGTCCTAGAATTGTTAACCTGTAACTTAGCTTGGATTCTACCAGTGCTGCATTTCACTTTTTCAAGGAACTAACGTGAGTTCCTGTAAAACAATATGAACCTGTTATGCATGATTCTGTTTTCATTCTAATTGTAAGATGGGCTGATCAGGCAAAACTAATGGAATGCAGCCAAATTCCTAATATTGCTTACAAATGTAAAGAATAACAATGACTTTAGCAACCTCTGTTCATTAAAGGTTTGAGGATGGTTCCTTTAAATGTATGTTAACATTGCTTTCCAATTTACTAGAAAGAGGAAACTTACGCTGACAAGGAGACAGTATGATGGGGGTGGAAAATATACATGATCCAATCAGTGAAGTCAGAGGTAGGAGGAACAGCTGCTTCTTAAGTAATGACATATAAGTAATATTAGTCCCATTGGTTTAATTACATTGTAACCCTAAACAACAAACATCTGTTTTCCATGTTTTCTTCCCAAAGGCCCTGACATTTCCAACATAACCAAACCTTCTTATAGTTTTCATGATAAAATAGTTTGAAGCAGTCAATAGTAGGAACGTTATTTGTATTAAAAAAAACCCCACACCCAAAACCAAAACCAAGATCCACAGGAAAAACATATCACAGTTGTTCTCATAGTTTTCTTGCCTCCTATATCCTATTTGATTGTACGCTACAAAATGCAGAGATGAAGTATGGGGGAAATAGTAGATTAAGATGTCAGTATTTTTTTCTCCTTTTCTCCTGTCCTCATGCATGTTTGCTAAGAACACATACCTGTGATCTATGAGACATACTTAACTTTCAGATCAATTCTGTTTCCAATATAAAAATAACTGGTGAATCACTGTGCAGATCTCAAGCATGTTTTTAAATTCTGTTGTGTTTTCCTTTCCCTCTTTGGTGCATCTGCAAGAACAATCCATTTTTAGGTCTTGTATACTTGGGGTATGATGAACTGCTGTGATAAAGGGTGAGGGAATCTGCATAAGTCCATGTGCCATACAGGAGGTCTGAGTGAATCACAGAAAAAGTGAAAAAATCCTACAGGGCAAAGACTTGTTTTATAGTAAAATTCAATGTCCTGAAAAATTGTGTTTGCAAGTAGATGCTTCTAGATATCAAGTGACGGGTCCCTAGAAATACCTAAAATGAGACAGCTAGGTAGGAATGTGTCCTGGTTTCAGCTGGGATAGAGTTAATTTTCTTCCTAGTAGCTGGCACAGTGCTGTGTTTTGGATTTAGGATGAGAATAATGTTGATAACACACCGATGGTTTAGTTGTTGCTGAGCAGTGCTTACACTAGTCCAGGACTTTTCAGCTTCCCCCGCCCTGCCAGCGAGAAGCTGGGAGGGGGCACAGCCAGGACAGCTGACCCAAACTGGCCAAAGGGACATTCCATACCATGTGACGTCATGCTCAGTACATAAACTGGGGGGAGTTGGCCAGTGAGTGA
>NW_008796218.1:12087138-12094137 GCF_000699145.1 Aptenodytes forsteri | reverse complement strand
ATACCACATCCCCTATCCTGCACCAGCCTCTGGGAAAATTGAATGATACAATGGACTGTTAAAAGACTACACTGAGAGCAATGGGTGGTGGGACGTTCAAACATTGGGACATACATTTAGCAAAAGCCACCTGGTTAGTCAACTCTAGGGGATCTGCCAATCAAGCTGGCCCTGCCCAGTCAGAACTTTTACATACTGTGGAAGGGGATAAAGTCCCTATAGTACACTTGAAAGACATTTCCTTATTTTAAGTCTCATAATAGAATGTGCTGATTGTTAAAGATGCATTAAAATAGTTGGAAAATAACTGCTTTTCACATGGTCAAAAAATGTTTGCAAATACATCATATTCCACAAATACTCTGATCTGAAAAATACAAAAATATGTGTTTGAAATATTTTTATATATATTCTAAACATAATAACCTTGTGGTTTGTTATAAAATGTGACTGAATTTAATTTAAAAGGAGTAAAAACTAACTGGAATCTACAAAAAAAAAGTTTCGGAATGAAATCTTTGTATGACATGCTTTTTGGTTTTCCAAGAAGAATGTGCTGTCTTGCATGCAAAAATGGGTAATTTCCAGCTACTTTCAGTTTACCTAGCAGTTATTTTCACAGATCTACAATAGATTTTGCTTTTAAAATGCTCTTTCTGCAGTATCACAACAGAATACCTTTACTTGCTGCTTTCATGACACATGTTAAGGATCATGCCAGGGTAACTGACAAACCTTGCCTCAGATCTTCAAACCATTACCAGTGTCAGCTATTCACCCTGATCTTTTTTTGAGGGCTTTGCTCTCAACTATAGAGTCAGTTAATGGAATGTGCATCCCCATCTTAGCCAGTCTAGTCCGAACTGGCATTTTAGCTTGAGAAAGACATAAAAGTAGATTTTAACCTAATATTCTGAATTATGAACTGAAACCGCAGAGACAATAGCAGACAGTGTGTTCTACAGCTCTGCTGCAGGGAAATAACCTGAAGCAGAACAACAGGGGTGCAACAAAAAATAAGTTGTCAGAGTAAAATGTCTGAGTTCATTTATCCGTATCTTGTCTACCACATTAGCAGTCTTAAGCATAGCAGTACTTATGAACTAGGATGAAGTCCTCCAGTCTTTCTTCTCAGTGTAGTGCCTTTAATCTGTGATGGAAGGCTATATTTTTAAACTGTAACATCATTCTTGTGGTTTCTTTTTAATTTGTAATTCATTTGAAAAGTGACCATGAAAATTAAACACAGTAATCTGCTAATCTTACAAGATACTACATCATTGATCCTAATCAGTTGTCTTCATATTATGAATGCCAGCATTAAATTAGATATCTTAGCAAAGCATCACTTTGGCAGCAATGATAACCCCAGGTGTGTTTATATACAGACTCACATCTTGAAAAGACATCTGCTTGTATTCTGTGAATAAGGTGCACAATAGTATCTCCTGCATGCATCCTCTTGCATTTAGTTGTGTTAAAATGCAAGTTTGTTAAACAGCCATGGAAGTTTTCAATTTTAAACTGGGCCAATGAGATAAACATTGAAATGCACTTATCCAATTCCACTGGAAAAACTCCAATTAATAAGGTTCCCCATTAACACAGTAGCTTGCGATCTGTCAGCATCCTCTGTTTTATATTGATCTTTCCATACATATTCCTCAATGCTAAATGAAATGCCTAAAGCCTAGAAATTTTACGTGAACAACAAACTAATCTACTCAAAATTTCTACATAGTTTGTTTGATGACATTTAATTCCATAAAATTGGAACTGATTTGCAACACTCCTATGTGTTTCAGTCCCCATTTATTTTTTGTCTTGTAGTATCTGTTTCTATAATTTCTTTGGGCCTGTTTCAAAGCTGTTGCTCTTAATACTGCAATATTTTCTTGGAGCTAGATATTCTTTCACAGTGTATGTTAAGGATATAAATAGGAAGTAAAAATTGCTGAATTGAGGTATGTGTTATTTGTGTTTCAGATCCCATTACACAGGGCGTATCTAAACTGCTAACGATGTCCAGGAAGCAGGCTCAAGCACTGGATCCCTGATCATCCACTCAGTTTCTTGGTTTACTTTGGATCATTGCAAAGCTGGAATTGGAGTGCTCCCAAAAAGCAGGATGAATCAAATCAGTGCATCAAATTTAACTTCCTCTACCTATGCAGTCTTTTAAAAAACTATCTCAGAATGTTTAGCACCCTCAAATGCACCCTCATGCCACTCCCTAGGTCCTTTCCATCACCTCAGTTTTGTGCTATAAAATCAACCTCTCCGGTAGGCTGCAATGAAGCCATTGCATTATTATAGACAGTTTGAAATTTAAAAGTGTACAATAATGATGACATATTAGGGCAACAGAGCACCACATGGGGACCAGAAGATAGTGAGATCCAAAGGCTAGGTACCCTGGATGTGGGCAGTCTACCCCAGAAGAGGCTATTGTTAAGTAGTGTGGATACTAATGAATCCACTCCACTTGGTGCTGGAGGTGCTTAGGTATTTGAACTTGGTAGTGTTGAGAATGTGAGAAAAACCTTCAAGGTTGGTTTTCTGCTCTACCTAAATGATTTTGCATGGGAGGAAGTAGTTTAAATTAGAAATTTTGTTTTGGTCTCATTCCTAGTTAAGAACAATTTTTTTTTTTTTTTAGAAAAAGAAAAAAATGTACTATCCTAAAGCTCTTGGGAAGAAAAACAAGTTTTTCTCTGTAATGAAAGGTATGGTAGGACCCCCTCACATGTCATGTCCGTACCAGGCCAGTCAAATGACAGGTAGTGTTGCATTAAGATAGCATGAAGGTTTTCCTTTTCAGGATTTAAAAGGTGTATGTGACGTGTAATTTCTGGTGATGTTAACTTTTAGAAAAACACGTAATTGCAGATTTCAGGGACAAAGAGTATTTCTTGGCTTGTCTAGATTTTCTTTCTTCACTTCAACACAAGAAGTCAAATGTAAATTATTAAATCAGCCCTTCCTGCACTGAGTTGGCAATATCTCCTGAGTTGTAGAAGGTGACGTTTCCTATTTGTTAAATTTTCACAGGATCTTGTTCTCTGTGCAATTTTTATCTCTGATGGATCTTGGTTTTGAGCTGTTATAGTAGGGAATTAAGGACTCAGAAATAAAGTAACTCCCGAATTGTACGAAAACCGTATCCATGCCCAATTAATGGGTATTTTTCAGGGGTAAAGTGCAGAGGCTTGTCTGTAAAAT
This sequence comes from Aptenodytes forsteri, assembly GCF_000699145.1. NCBI lineage: Eukaryota > Metazoa > Chordata > Aves > Sphenisciformes > Spheniscidae > Aptenodytes > Aptenodytes forsteri. Next base: position 12,090,915 of record NW_008796218.1, on the reverse strand, counting down.
CTAAAATCTCTTGACATATAGTGGAAGAGTTTTCTTCTACCATTTCCAGTAACTTGAATGTATGGACAGGAATAGTTCTAGTGTCTTGTCTGTATCACTGATGCTGTGTGTTGGACACATTGGAACCTCACTATCTTCATTTCTGTACCCGACTTGAACCACCACTTCCACCCATACTAACTCTTGCGAATAGTGAATCTTCTCATCAAACTCAAAATGTGTGGAAGGGACTTCATCATCTTGCATAGCTGCTATGCTGTAGGTCTTAAAATGCAAAGGTTTTTAACAGAGGATACATGATCAATCTGCAAAGACTGGGAGGAGACAATGAAAAAGATGGAAATAAACAGTAAGGTGGCATCAGCAGTGATTGGATCTACTGAGTGTGAATAACCTTTGAGGAGCAGGGCTGAGAAGGAGCCAAGTTTGGGAAACTCATTAGCACATCTGTAAAACTCAGTTTCCTTGGATGTTAGCCTCTCCTTGGTCTACAGGTTTTAAGAACCTTTCAATTTGTGAGTTCTACAGTAAAAAAAAAAAAAAAATCCAAAATAATATAAGCTTTCCAGAAGACCATGTGGGACATTTTAGTCTGGCAAATAATGCAATCCAATCTAGATTCTTCCTATTTACAATCAAATAAAACCTATTTCCTTTCAAAATAAACTCACACACTCACACACAGTGTTGGAATCCTTACTCTAAATCAAACAATTATAGAAAAACAGTAGCAGAGGGGACAGTGAGAGGTCATGTGCTTCACCCCTTTGTGCTGAGGCGTGATCCATCCTGTTGCCGCTCAACCTCTATTTGTACAGTTGATATTTAAATGTACTTAAAATCTGCTATTTTTCTCACTGACAATTTTCTGTAGGGCCTCGTGACTGGACCACAGAATTTGTCCATTGTTTTATCCTGGGATAATGTATGCATTTCCAAGCAGAGGACTTAACCGTCTTCATTATATAATGCCAAATATTCAGACAACAGAAGCTAAGCCTGTTGTCAAATTGCATTTCCAATTGACATTCTGTGAGACATTAGAAGTCACTACATATATCTTCAGTGCATGTGGGAGTCATGACATTAAAAATGACATAAAACTTATTATGCAGACAGAAAATAAACATTTTCTTCCCTTAAAGAATTTAAGATTGATGGATAATTACTTTGCTTGCCAAGGAGAGACTCCCATAATCAGTATAAATCATAAGGTCATTAAATTGGTAGGGCAATGAGAAATAAATCAATGCCCTGAAGATGTCTTGTAATTGCTTGTTGCAGGATACATGGCTGAATGATATTTTGTAAAGACCATACTGTGCATCTATCTAATTGGGTTGGATGTGTTAGAGAGTCTATAACAGAGCTAGCTGAATAAGTCAAAGACCACCCACATATGAACCAAATGACTTACGTGTCTGTGGAACACTCAGGAAAATCTGTACTTACTGCTCCATCTCAACTCTATCAGGAAATTCCTAGGCTGCCTTAAAAAAGAATAGAAAAAGAAACAAAAGGTTGATGCAATTCATTTTGTGAAATGTTTCTAAAACCAACGATATGGAGACAAAAGTGACATGCAGTCATAGCGACAGCGATGCTATTTTGGAATGTTCTGCATGTACGTATTTCATAATTGGATTCAAATGACCAGAAAGTGACACTTCTCCCACAAGCAGTCAGCTCTTTCTTGTAGCCAAATCTGATAAATAGTTCGGAATCAAAATCTCAAGAAATTAAGTCTTTGCAGTTCGTGACCTGTTAGTACTGTGGGTTTATAAGTAATATATTCATCAAAATCAACTTAATTAACATGTGCATCTGCAGAAAGGCAGTAAATAACTATTCTAAAATTGAATTAAATTGTGGTACAGGATTATCAGTGGGCTTCGCATTCTAGAGAATTGTCTCAAGTCTGTTTCGCAACCTGTGCATATCTCAAACTCATTTATTCTATTGTTTTCCCTGAGGATTTTGGACTTTTTTGTTCTCAGTTAACACCTATATCAATCTGGATTAACTCCACTAAAAATAATAGGATCATTCCAGATTTACATCAGTGCCATTTTGTTTTAACATGCTTGTTACTAGTGAATTAAAAGGCAGGGATTTATTAAATGTTGTTGCTCATTCAACATGCTTAGTTTCAAGTAAATGTATTTGTTTAGTATGGATGACAATGATAAAGCAGTTATATGACATTAGGGCTTAATCAGTGTCTAATTCCTATTGTGCTGGGAGCTGTAGAAATATAGAAAAAGGCATGTTCTTTACCTGCAGATGTCTTAAGATTACAAATGCAAATAATAGGCTTGGCAAAGTGATGCATCATGCAAGCAAATGAAAAAAAGTAAAAATAGCATAGTTTAGTTAATATATTGTAGCTGGGTTTTTAGGTTTTGTCTGTTTGTTGTTTTTTACCTGGGAGAAGACATAATGGAAAGAGGAGACAGCAGGTATAGCCAGATTAGTTACCACAAAAAAGCTGGAAAGGCATAAAAAGTGAGGACTACATACTTGCCCAGTAAGTTACTAAGAAGAGTAAAGAAAGTCTGAAATGATTATTTAATCTGAATCTCTCAGTATTATTGTTTATTAACTGAGAATAGGCAGACACACAAGTGTTGGAGACTCTTCAGAGCGCTTATTAAAGCAGTTCACTATCTGCAGATTGCCATGGCTGCTATCCAAGCATGTAATTCAACGAGCAGGGAATATGACAACACTCAAAATTCCAAACATTATTTGAGATTAAAAATTTGTATATTGCCCCAATCTTTATGAGGAGTCAAAGCAAAAACTGCATCAGATCTCCAAAGCATACAGGCTGTTCAAAATTGAGATTCATCCTTCTGAATGAAGCTGGTCAATGTCTTTCTAAAAACAAACTAGATGAGTAAAACAAAAATTTTATTTTACACATTTTTCTAATGGTTGAATCCAGTTTTAAATTCCATTTATGTTTATATTTTATGTTAAAACTTTGATGGCAAATGAGTTAGAAAACAGCAAAATAGTTTCCAGCTTGTCAAATTACAGATAAATCTATTTAGCTGGTTTAGCAATAAGTACTCAACTATCTTGAGGATTTCATGGCTATCTCTACTTGCCTGAATTACATTGAGTTAGCCTTCAGAAGAAAATCCAAATGTTTTGAATCATGTGATAACATTAGCAATTAGAAAATACACTGCAGTGTCAACCATGATCAGTTTTAACATGGATACTTCACTCCAGTAGTCAGAGTCTTCTAGTAAAATTAGTTTGCTGAACATAATAGAATGATGATATTCCTTTTATTGCTTGATTATATTCTACTTTCACTTTCATCCTGTCTCAAAGCTTTTCTGAATCATGCCATTTTCTTTTTTCTGGTGAGATTTAAACAATTGTCCTTTTCTGTTATCCATTAGTAACAATGAGAGAAAGAGTTCATACTTTTCTGAAAAGATTAAGTTGTTATGCTTCTGCAGTGGTTTCTTAGAGAAGATGTTGGGCCAGATTTTCAGGTGCAACAGTTCAGTGCTGCTCCATCAAATCTGGTTCTTTTAATATAAACAAACAATATATGCAGTCAGGAAGACAGTACACAGGAGAGGTGAACAGAATAGACCTCTGAGCCATATGAAGTTTGAACTTTGTTGAATGCCTAAAAATAAATTTATGAAAAAAGAATCATAGAATCATAGAATCATTAAGGTTGGAAAAGACCTCTAAGATCATCAAGTCCAACCGTCAACCCAACACCACCGTGCCCACTAAACCATGTCCCTA
>NW_008796218.1:12081227-12086133 GCF_000699145.1 Aptenodytes forsteri | reverse complement strand
GTGTCAAAGGCCTTACTGAAGTCCAGGTAGACCACATCCACAGCCTTTCCCTCATCCACTAGGCGGGTCACCTGGTCATAGAAGGAGATCAGGTTGGTCAAGCAGGACCTGCCTCTCACGAACCCGTGCTGGCTGGGCCTGATCCCCTGGTTGTCCCGCTCATGCCTTGTGCGCGCCCTCAAGATGAACCGCTCCATAATCTTCCCCGGCACCGAGGTCAGGCTGACAGGCCTGTAGTTCCCCGGATCCTCCTTCCGGCCCTTCTTGTAGATGGGCGTCACATTGGCAAGCCTCCAGTCGTCCGGGAAGAGATTTAAAGATTTCAAGACTTCAGTTGGATAAACTAGAGCCATAGTATCTGCTGCTGTTTGTTGCTCTGTTGCTACATCTCTGTATAGAGAAGGGATAAAGAAGTCTTTGAAGCCTTTTCCAAATAATGATCTTGAGTAGCTTTCTTGGACGTGAACCCTTTCAAAGAAGTTTATATCCTACGAGAACTGGGGAGCATATTCTTTTTTCAGCACTGTGGAAATATCCACCAGCACTGCCTGAATACAGAAAGGGCAGACCATAGGGCACTGAATTGCCACAGATTGGCAGTTGTACGTAATCTTCATGATTGTGTGGTCCATGCTTCACATGTTAGATAAAGAGGAGCTGGTCTTCCTGTTAAGCATCTGAACTTGAATGTTTATGTGTAAAGGGCACAGAAGATTAGGTAACATTTTCAAGTCTCCATGACTAAATATCTTTGAGAACAAATCAGACAGACATTTAGGCGGGGAAGTAGACTAAAAGATCTTTTCTACCTCTGTTTTCTACAGTTCTGTGATAGCCCCATGCCATTCCTTTTCACTTTCTCTACACTTCCACAATGGCTTGGTAAAAGAATTGCAAACGCAGCAGATGCAATTTTAATATTACCTGGAGAAGCAGATGGAAAGAGGGAATCCAAAACCATTTCTTATTTTATTTTGGGAATTAAAGTTGAGGATAAAAGGTGTTTTCCCTTGGCCAGGGAGGCAGAGGGAAAGGAGGGATAATGCCAGCTGCTCTGTTACTCACGAAAGCAAGATATCACTAATTCGATGTTCTTCTCCACCTACGTACAGAGAATAATCATCTCCTAAAAATATTTATACATCCATACTGATTTCAAATAGAACACATGCTTCCAAAAATGTAATAAAGAGATGCATGTTCCAATAATGAGGGTTATAAAATATTTAAATACTTCCTCCGCTTTTTTCAAGAGGAAATGCCAAATAGCAAAGAGGAAGGAGATTCCAACTTCTCTTGTTTTTAGTGTGAGGTTCTTATTCCCCTTTGCTTTATCACTCTCTTCTCCCAGAATAAAAACCTATTACTATTTTGTGATGCATATCCTGATCCAAACTTCATACATATGCATTGCCATATGTTTCACACATCATATGCTTTCCTTAGTTTCATTTCAGGTTCAACATCAACACTCTTTACCCATCACGCTTATATACACATATTTTGTTCATTTCACACATCTTCCTATGTTTGCAGAGTTGAATAGAGAAAGAAGCTGAATTGACTATATATCTTATGGGGAAGAAGAGACTCCAGCCCATATCTAGGCCCTTCTATGTCATCCTTACTCACTGCTTACTTGAAAAGAGTAACATAAGATATTCACTGACTATATGAATCCAATCTAAACTCCCTTGCTTGTTTAATTTTAGTTATGAATCCAATCTAAACTCCCTTGCTTGTGCAGGAGTAGAATTTTAGCGAAATTAAGAAAAACAATTATTTTATGTAAAACATCAAGTGGAGAAATTGCAAGCAGATTTGGGTATCTCTATGCAGCATTATAAATCTGAATTTAGGTTTCCTGTCACATAGTGGAATCCCTTGCTTAGTTTAACCACCAGGTTATCCTGGGGACAGGTAGTTGCCTGAGTAGGGATCCTCAGAGGACAACCTCCTGGCACAACCTAGAGCGAAAGATGTAGCTCACTGCCTGCAGCCTGTAGGGAGAGCCCTGCTGCAGCTCAGGATGCTCAAGGCAAGAGACCTAGACATATGTTTTAGACTCCAAAGAGGGTATCACGATTTTCCAGACAACGAAGTCCTAGCAATACAAAAGGAATCCTGCTTCTAATGAGTGAATGGCAAAGAAAGTAGGACAGAAAGGAAGGGCTTGAGGTGGTTGTTCCCAGCTCTAAATCTCCTAAGAACCTGCTAAGGAACTGCCTATGGAGGACTTTCCACGTTTGAAGCATTATTCTAGGATATTGCAACGGAGAGGTGAAATGACTGCTACACAGGGCACGCAACAGATGTTCCCCTGGAATTTTAAGTTTTTTTCCTGGAAGTCTTGTGGAAGTCTGGCATTCTTTTTTTTTGGTGGGTGTGTTTTTTTTTTTTTTTTTTTTTTTTTTTTTTTTTTTGTGGGGGGGGAGGCATATTGTGATTTACCTGACAGGTAGCTGAGGAAGGAACTATAAGGAATTTTTTTTTTTTCACAGTGGAAATGAGATTATATAGCAGCCCTTTTCCTAAATTCTGCTTTCTTTTAAGACCACAATTATATCATTACAATATGCTAATGTACTTGAAACAGGTGTTGTAAAATAGCATTTCTTATTATGTTTAAATTTTACAGTCTGCACTTACAACGTATAAGAGAACGAGCACTTGGAATTGTGAATCTCAACATTTCCAGATTTATAATACTGTTGGGCATTCCACCAATATATTTAGGATCTTACATGGGAATACTATATGCATTTCTAGACAATGATCCTTTTGATTTGTTTTCTACTTAGCATTTTAGTTATGGCTATGGATAGGAAGTATTTATGTTGTGGATGCTTACAAACTGATACCAAAATCAAGAGTTCTTTTATGTTTTAGAGGAAGAATTTGTTTGCTTGGTTTATTGACCTATATGGTAATCTTTTGGTTCCCAAGCTGCGAGATCTAGTGCTGTTTGGTGTTATTCATGGACAAACAGACTTTCGGACCTATTCAGATATCGAAGAACAAATTTTCAATTTTTTTTGAGATCCTTATATTTATTAATGTAATAACTTTAGATTACTCATAATGCAGTCAATGTTCTTACATATGGGGTGGCTAACCAAAAATTTACTTGGGTAGTAATTCTGTTCTGCTGATACCTGAGAAAAAGCAGATGGGTTTCACAAAGTACAAATGTTATGGTTCTTAGTCTGAGGGGCATACACAATCTGGATGTTTTCATTTATGTCTCTACTGTCCCTATTCAAATATACTTCATTTTTAACTGTGTTTTGCAGTTCTATTTCAGCAAGTATGAAAATGACACATCCTATAAAATAACTAATAATTTAGTGATTTTAGTGCTCACCTGGAAAGTGGAATACCTGAGTTCATCTCCCTTCTCCAAGTCATGTCGTGTACAAGCAGCATTTGGGGAACGACATAAGAATTAAGTGTTGTGTTGGCTAAGGTTACAGCTGCCTTAGAAGAATCCTGTTCCTAAATGTCCTGGTTTCGGCTGGGATAGAGTTAATTTTCTTCCTAGTAGCTGGCACAGTGCTGTGTTTTGGATTTAGGATGAGAATAATGTTGATAACACACCAATGGTTTAGTTGTTGCTGAGCAGTGCTTACACTAGTCCAGGACTTTTCAGCTTCCCATGCCCTGCCAGCGAGAAGCTGGGAGGGGGCACAGCCAGGACAGCTGACCCAAACTGGCCAAAAGGATATTCCGTACCATATGACGTCATGCTCAGTATATAAACTGGGGGGGGGTTGGCTGGCGGGCGGCGACTGCTGCTTGGGGAGTGGCTGGGCATCTGTCAGCAGGTGGTGAGCAATTGCATCGTGCACCGCTTATTTTGTATATTTTTATCATTATTATTTGCTGCTTGGGAACTGGCTGGGCATCAGTTGGCAGGTGGTGAGCAATTGCATTATGCATCACTTATTTTGTGCGAACGACTGTGTGGTGTTTAGCTGCCTGCCGGATTAAACCACAACACTAAGTCACTAACTTGAGCTGCTTAGGGCAACAAACCCCAGGGTACGGGTGTGAGCTATTGCTTTAGAATTCTGCAATATCCCAGTTCATCACTGCCAACAACCTTTGTCGGGGGAGGCACCTCACTTGACCTCTACCCTTTCAGAACCCTAAATATCAGAGGAAACAACCATTCATTTGATATTTGTACAGATAAGAATACAGCTTTATTCTCATTTGACATTTATATACAGTTACATTATGGTTTTTCAGATAAATGTCAAATGAAGGTTTCCAAATCTGACATTTTTTAATAGTATGCCTAAAAATGTTGCGGTCAAATGAAGGACTGTGATTTATGTGGCACTTAGAACGGTCTACCTGTCTTCTGCACACAACTTGAAGGCTAATTCCAGCTAAACAGAGATCAGTATGGTAGCACCTAACCAAAAAGAATAGGAGAGTTGTCTGTGGAATTAATCAAGTTGAAGCAAAAACCCTCTTTTTCAGGTAATAGACACTCTGAGTCTTACTATCAAAGAGGTGAATAACCATTTTAACTCCATCAGACTCCAATACTCTCTAACCAGGTTCTACTAGATATTTCACACACGGAGGGTTTAATGTTTAATACCAGATTTACTTATTTGTAGATACTCAACATTATACAGGATCTTGATTTAGCAGAGTGATACCGCAAGGTATTGAAATCACAATACATGTGCAAATTACACTTCACAGAATACAGGAATTGCACTATACAGTTGAACCACAATACAAGTGTGATTCTCATTTGTCCTGGTTTCAGCAGGGGTAGAGTTAATTTCCTTCCTAGTAGCTGGTACAGTGCTGTGTTTTGGATTTAGGATGAGAACAAAGTTGATAACGCACCTTTGTTTTAGTTGTTGCTAGGTAGTGCTTACACTAG
>NW_008796218.1:12058894-12080960 GCF_000699145.1 Aptenodytes forsteri | reverse complement strand
AATTATTAAACTGTTTTTATCTCGACCCACGAGTTTTTCTCACTTGTGCTCTTCCAATTCTCTCCCCCATCCCACCGGGTGGGGGGAGTGAGCGAGTGGCTGGGTGGTGCTTAGTTGCCGACTGAAATTAAACCACGACATCATTACTGGTCTTTATAATATGCTCACTGTCAAGTCACTGGGCATCCCCAGTTGCCAGGAAGGTATACATGGTTTGAAACTAGCTCAAGCCTATTTCTCTCTTAATTTTGTTGGTTTTTCAACTTTTATACTCTGTGTTGGATTGAGCCACGTATACACTCCTCCCATGTTAGTCTGGCTAACTCAGGAAGACACTCACACTCTTTTGATTAAGTCAGGCAGAAACACTTACACAACCAGTTCATCTACTCAATTGATCTAAGGCCACCCTCCGGTCCCTCTGTGTTGAGCTAAGTTCAATTTCCTTCGTAATAGTTATGGTCAGTCACTCCCTCCATTCTTCCCTGAGCTTCAGGAGCATATCACCTTCATCCATAGCTTGTGAGTCTTCTCCCATTGTAGAGGTTTATTGATCGGTCACAAACTCATAGAGTAGTCCAGTTCTTTCCAAGAACTGATAGGATGGGCATTACATCAGGAAAAAAAGGATAATGGCAAATCAAAACCAGAGTCTCTTAATATAAGCAAGCCAACCACCATCTTTCAGGGACTTTTAACTATCTGCCTAATAGATTAAATTAAATTTTCTCTTCCAAAAATATGCAAAATTCACTTGTGATCAAAGAGAGAGTTGTTCTTGAGTTGGCCCAGCGAAGGAAGATGCTATTCCACTGAGATTAATTCAGAACAGTTTGTCAAAGGCACATGGGATTTCTGGCAGAATTTCTTCAATCCTGTTGAACTGTACTGTTGATACTATATTCTGTGTATAAGATCTTGAAAGGATGTGAGTAAACACTGACAAGTTTGCAGACTTGTCAATAAGTAACTTTGCAATGTATTTTACAGTGGTATAAACCCTTTTTAAAAAAGTTGCAGTGAGATTTTATTGCCTTACAGGATTTTATTTTGCTCTTTTACAGGAGAAAGGGACCTAGTCCCACATCGGTTCATATATGTACATTTATTTGGTACACACAGAATTTACTGCCTAATGATTAATAGGTCTTCTAAAAATGCTCTATTTTATAGACAGTTACTTCTGTTGTCACTAAAAGTTACTGGCCAACAAGATATTACCACTGACTTTTTGATTTGTATCAATCTCTAATAAGTGACCATTAATAAAAAACATATTAATTATATATTAACATTTTATATTTTACATATACTCTGCAGTGACTTATGCTCAAGGAAATCCGAGGGCTATAGTACCTTTCAGCCTTATATAAAAGTGTTTAAGAGGCACCCTTACACTCTCATGCAACCTACCAAGACAGGCCCATAGCAGTAATTGCCAGCTTCCCGGAAGGAAAGCGGTCTGGGAGTGAACAGCCTCTTGTTCTCCTGCTTTGGCTTTGTTCTGCTAGCAGTTTTAGGGAGGGACTGGAGTAATTTGTTCCTAGTGCAGGGCCTCTCAGCAAATGTCATTAACATAACACCCCCTTGGAGCAAAGAGTGATGAAAGAGAACAAAGGAGCATGCCATCAGGAATGCTCCTGGTACAGACTATGAATGCGTAGTCTGTATAAACTTTAAGTAAAGAGAGAGAGAGAGAGAGAGAGAGAGACAAAAGGACTTGTGAGAGTTCAGATGCAGATATATTTTTAATTTTCAAGTATGTTTAGGTGTACCAAAGATGGTATCTACGGTCAGTCCTTAGAGTTGCAACAAAATCTTAAAAAATAAAATAATTGAGAATGTTGTTTCTTCTTTACTGATTACTTTTAGCTCAAACATCTCTATGAAGATAGAGTATCCTCAAGTAAAATTTGTCATGGACAGTAGTTTAACAGGGACAATAATAGCAGGCAGGAAAAGAATTCTCCACTTCAACTGCATCTCTTTGTTCCACTTCTTTTCTTATGAGTAACCATGTTGTCTGTAATAATACAAAGACATTTTGCTTATTTGAGACAAGGGAGCTTCTTTTCTGCAATTTTATTTATAAACTTCAGTCCAAAGATGCCATTGATGTTCTGAGCTCTAGACATATCTTTTCAACAGCAATGTGTATTTCCTTGTGAGGTATTGTTGTACTGAATCGCTGGGCTTTTTTCCATATTTCTATGAAATCAAGTATACAGAATTATTTCAGCTGTTCATGGGGCGTTTTATTCAATTATACATACCACCCTTATCCTGGCAGCATGCCCAGAAGTATCTCACTGTGGTTTAGACAATGATCATTAAATGTCATTAATTACCTCCATGGAACAAGACAGTGAAGAAAGTCCAGAGTGAGCTAGTCTTTGTTTTTACCTAGTTCTACATGCTTTTGTCTCCTGGAATTCTCCACTAAAATCATAGAATCACAGAATCATAGAATCATTGAGGTTGGAAAAGACCTCTAAGATCATCGAGTCCAACCGTCGACCCAACACCACCACCCACTAAACCATGTCCCTAAGTGCCTCATCTACTCGTCTTTTAAATACCTTCAGGGATGGGGACTCAACCACTTCCCTGGGCAGCGAAAGTCTGCAAAAGAAAAAAGTCTGCAAAAGAAAAAGGGTTGCTCACCACTGCCCCCTATATCCCTCCACTGTTGTTATCAATCATACTCATTAAATGGCCATAAGCCAAAAGTTCAATCATTTAAGCTCTGTACACAGATAACTGTATACTGTTGAAGCTGGCTTGGTCCCAGTTTTATTTGAAGCATGTGCTGATTTTTAGGGTTATATGCCCACCCACCCCTCCCAAGAAGAGGAAGCTGAAATCAGAATTAGACTGTTAGCTTTTGAAATAAGAATATACTTTGAAAATAAACTCTTATGAATTATAAAAAGGTAGTTCTTTTGCTTTAAATCATAAGTTTGAGGATGAATCACATAACATCTTGAGATAGGCAAAACCTCTATTACTGACATTCATATTTTGTTCATGAAAAGGAGTTTCACCCATCAAGAATTTTTAATTATACTGGCTGATCATTACAGCATTGCAGATGTGAGCAAGCATAATGTTTAAAGGCAGAAAGAAATTCTGTATAGTGAGGACTCTCTTCATCATTTTGATGTATGTGCAGATGAATAATTGCAAGGTAGAAGGAAGAGAACTAGAAAATGCTGGAATGTAGAGTTATGAAATTGAGTAACTCTGTATTTACCAACTGGTATCTCTTGGATATTTTTTCTTGGAGCTGGGGATGGTGAGGGAGGGAAACAAACCTTAAACCCATTCTTTCATGTTATTTACGCCATAATATACGAAAATGTGTCTTACTATCATAGACTAATCACCAGGAGAGAAATCTGTCATAATTCCAATACAAAAGAGTCCCAGCATGGCCCCTGATCAGTATGGCACTGCAAAGAACAAAACAAAACCAGCTATGTCAAAATATCATTTCTGTCATTTTTAGATGGAGAGTTCTGAACTAGATAGAAGGGTTTGTCTGAGGTTTGTCAGACATGGGAAGTCTATGGAAAAGACACAAACTGAACTTGGATCCAGATCAGAGTTAACCATTAGACTGTTGTTCTTTTAATTCCCAGAGCATTCATAGGACATCCCTAAGGACATGATTATAAAATTGAAACCTCACTAAAAATATTTGCTTAATGAACATGATTTTAACTGTACTAGAAGAAACATACGTGTTATTGAACAAGGATTTTAATTCTTTGTCCTTAAATGCATGGACTTTTTATGCCTCTTTACTTATTTTGTTTCCTTCTGTTGTCACAGAAAAAAAAAAAAATCACACAAATTTCCTTCCAGGTTTGGATTTGCAGTACCATTTTACCTCTGTTGGCTAGAAGAGCTATCATAGGGAAATGGACATATTCAAACTTTATGAAAGCCATTTGAATTTTACTAAGAATAATAAATATAACCATTATTTTTGTCATAAGATTAAATAAACACCAGAATTTGAAACACTTCTTTGGTGCTAATCAACACGGTTTTTGTATTCTTCCTTTAAGATAGCAAATATTCGCATGGAAGATGCTGTACATTGATGACTTTACATTGCACTAATCAGCTGTTCAGCTGGATAGCCCTGGTCTACTCTTCAGGAACTGTTTGAAGATTTTTTTGATTTCTGAATGCCATAAAGGTAATTAAACTTTTTTCCCCCTCCACAAACTAATTGTAATGAAAATTTTCTTCACTAAAATATCTAAGTTAGATGCCAGATATGAAATTGACCTTTCATATATGATTTAGATAGATTCAGATTGAACATATCCTTGCATAACTGAGTAGTTTAACATTAGTGTAATTAAGAGGACTAATAAGTTAGATCTCTGTCTTTACTGTATCTTTTTATCCTTATCTTCTTTTTAAAATATATTTTTAAACTGACATTATAGAATAAAATATAAAATAACCTGGAAAACAGAAAAAAAAAATGCTTATTCTATCATCAGAAAAGAAGGGAAAAAACAGAGGAAGAAAACAATAAGAAATATTAAGGAATGAGTTCTACTTAACTGAACTGTTCAAAGATATTCCACAGACCTTTAAATCCCTATTTTATGTCATATGCCATCAACTAAAGTATTTTTTTGAATTTTATTCATTACCTATACCTATACAAAGAAACAACATGGATTGGAACAAATTAGTCTATGCTGCTTCAAAAACATGTACTTTGAACGAGTTTAAAAGAGAATGTAAAAAAAACCCCAAAACCAAAACATCCCTTTTAAACATCAGATGGACCAGTTAGAAAAGAATGGCTATTGCCACACTTGAAATTTTGTTATTCCATCTCTGGGACAGGTTTGCCCTCTCACCATGAAAACAAAATTCACATCTGCTTAAGTTTTTTTAGTAATTTATAATCCCAACCACTGATATTAGAAACAGGTGCCAGTTAAATTAAAAGGAGATGTAGAAAACTCTACACAATATGTTTGCCATAAGATGGTGGAAGTAAGAAAGAGGAAGAAAAGATTATTTCAAGTCATACAGTCAGAGAATCAAGGAACCTAAATAAAAACATTATCATGAAGATAAGATAGGATCTTTAACATAATTTCATCCTTACATGTTAAGATCTGAAAGAAGTTCACGACCAACATCACTACTTCTCCATCATTTATATCCGTATCGGAGAATCTGAGGTAAGAAAGTCCATTACGATTTTCTAGTCTGGTCTCTATTCTGGATGCATTTGACTTTGGGGGTACTTTTGGTTTTTTTTTTTTTACCTTTTCTCCATGACAGACATGTTCTCTCCGTCAGAGAAGAACTGATTATACATTGGCACCTACTATACAAATTAATCGTGTCAGCAGATAAGCAAACTACCAACACTAAAGAACATCCGAAAAGATGATCAAAAGGTAGACAGCACTAAAATTTTACATAGGCAACTGGACTGACTAGATCTGGAGAAGGGAGGACCAGATTTGAGATGGTACAAATGTGGCTGTTTTCACAGGAGTTATGGAATATCTTATTGGGTAAAATTTGTTGGCAGGAAGTTATTAAAATAATACCTATAAAAGTAAACATATATGAGATTACTTCATTTAAAAAAGGCTGTATTAGAGATACAATTTGTTCAGATAAAGGGGACCATCCAGTTCCTTACAATAATTAGGCTCCAAAAAGACAGGTTGGGTAGGAGACAATCTACATAGCATGTCACTCATTTTAAGGCTATACTGGAATAATAAAAACTGATTTTTTCTTGCTAGGAAAGATCCAGGTTTATAGTCAGAATGTTAGGGGAAATGATACTGTCAAAGCAGAGAAAAAAACTAATAGAGCATTTGATAGCTGTTTTGCTTTCCAATGGAACCTTTACATTCATAGAGCTTGAAAGTCACAGTCTGTCAAATGGCTTCAAAACTACAGGAATAATTTTGTGAAACCCCAAAGTATGAAATAGATATTTCATCTTTCCTTTCTCTCAAGGTCTTCTATTCAGATGATAGAACTCAAGACTTTAAATTTAGGGATATAAGAGAAGTCATAACATAAAACTAAATAAAGGAAGACAGATTTTAAAACATTTGAAAAGTATAAGGTTATGGAATACTATTACTTTTTAATTACAATGATGTAAATCTTGAGCAAATGTGAGAATTAAAGTCATAGTTCTCTTCGACCTCATAGAAATCAGAATCAAGTAATTTGTTGAGACTCCCAAGCTCTTAAAGATGCCTTATTTTACGAGGATTACGAGGAAAAAAGTTATGAATTTACCACATGGAAATTGCACTTAATGGAAATGGAGATTGACTCCTAAATGCCCCTGTTGCAAGTGAACACCAGAAATAAAAAAAAAACTTTTTTGCATACTGTAATCTAAATACTGTACTTCTATATTACTTTTATTACCATTTATTAAAAAAAGAGATGGAAGATGACAAAATTTATTTTTTCATACTATTTAAAAATAGTATTACAATATTAATAAAAGTGAGCATTTCTGATTTGTGTCCAAGAATGTTAAAAACCATGCTGTTTGAAATAAATGATGAAACAATTAAAATTGTATTACCAAAGAAACTTTTAGCTCCATTAAATTAATCTAAACTTGAAAGAATATTCTATTCTCAAGGAAAAGTTTGTTTTCCTTAGGCATATTGAAGGGACAAGAAACATGTTTTGCTTGCAAAATTTTCTAACATTTCTTTTTTCTATTTCAAGTAGAAATGCAGAATTGTCAAATATTCTTGTAGAAAATTGTCAGAATGTCCAATTACAAACCAAATTACAATTTTTCTTTTTTACAGTCTCTTATTAGACTCTTGACTTTTTCACAACATGGTCCAAACCCGACGTATTCAGGTGTAGTCGAGCGCCTACAACTTTTACTTGCCAGAGACTGGGAGCGGGGTTTACTCATTTATTTAACAATATTTTAATAGGTAGTGGTCAGGACATTCTCCTGACAGTGGGAGTCTTGGATTTTTATCCTTGATTTCGTATTTCTCTGATGACTCTATAACACAAAATGCATATACAAACTTAGGAAGACACAGTAGAGTCAAAGTTTATTTCCTTTCAGATTTGCTGTGAGCCACAATACAATGGGCATCTCGTGCTCTTTGATCCTTATGAGTTCAAGAACTTCCAGGAGCTGATGTCAGCACATAAACAGTGGTTTTAGATTTGGGAATCTAAATTCTCATTTATATCCTAGACAGGTAAGCCCTTTACCCAGTTTTGATCTAAATATCTTGATCACGTGCGTAAAGGTTGAATTTAACAGGGCTGGGAGACAGGGAAGAGTAAAACAAATAGAAATTGATTCCAGTGGTAGGGTCAGGAAGCATCAGGGCAGGGCAGACTGTGTACCAAGCTCTTTCCTGATGAAACAAGAAACTATTGTATTCAAGCCAAAACACATGGTGGGAGGAAGAGGAGGAGCTGCTTGCCAAGCCAAATATAAAGAGGTACTGCTCCTGAATTTAAGGAGCAGCAGTAGGTTGGAGAAGAGCTAAAATGACTTTTTCCTGATGATTTAAGAAATATTTTTGATAGCTCTTTCTCAGAGAGAAGGGGATTATTGGAAGATCACACTACTTCTCAGTGTTTCTTAAGAATAATTACTTTTTTCCCTATTCTGCCCACATGCTTGATACTATGTCAGCATAAAAGAAGGCATAGCTCATGTTTCAAGTAAGTAATTTTTCATTAACAGTGTCATGAATCTTGTGACAAGCAGCAGCACTCTTCAAACTGCCCAAACCGGAGTTTCTAACTATCATTTATTCAAGATTCTTAATTATCTATAGTAGGTTCTGAAAACAATACCATAACATACAACTGAATTTGAAGATAAGAGATCATGATTTTAAGGAATTTGGCTGTACAACAGTGATACTATACTCTGAAATCTGCTTTCTATTACGTTTTATTGTGCTTGGCCTTTTAGCATATGGATTTTGGTGAGATCTTAAGGAACGTATAATTATTGTATCTTTAGACATATGGTGAGGTAACCTCATTGATAATTAGATATTCTGAAATTAAGTCTCAAAGTCTCAAAGATTTTCACAAAATCTAATATATGGTATTTTTGTGGAAAGTATAAAAACAGAACATCCTTTACCTGAAATACCTTAATGATCCCCACATTATGTTAAAAATGTCCTCTTTATAAATGAAAATGTAACAGTAGTTCTTCATTTTCAGCACAACTAAATTAGTGTGTTAAAAAAGATGACCCATGGGAAATTTTGACTTTTTTAACTCTGCATATCATTGTCTGTTGTGATACCAATTGTGAAAGAATGTCAACTTTTAAGAAGACATCTGCAACCCATGAATCTCATAAAATTGACCTACCATTTTTCTTGCTGATGCAGCATCATGAAACAGTAGTACACCATGGAAATCATGGCCCTTCAGTAAAGAACCAAATGCATTTTTAGGTCACTGTGGGGAAGTTTGCATTTCGGCTTACTACCATTCACTGTCTAAACAGCATTCATTTTTTGTTAAACTTTTGCATTAATCTTGAGCATCAAATTCAATCCCTCTGCCCCATGCTCTGTTCTGTTACTCTGTATTACTTTGGCTTTTCTTCCAAAAGAACTTCGGCAGTAAAATGAATGTTTTCAGCACCTGAAATATAATGCAATTTCAGGAATTTCCTGAGTTGAGCCCCTGTTTGGTTACCTCTGGGGAAGATCTGCCAGTCGGGGTTGTGACAGGAGTCAGCACAGCAGAGTTCTCCATGAGCAAGGAGGGAGCAGAAAGTTCAGCTCCTTGGGAAGACTGTTTCCTGCAGTGTCCCTTCAGTACTCACCTTATTTTCATTTCCAACTCTAATGAACACAGCCATGACGGGAGTGTTCAGAGAGACATGGCCCTCCAGTGATGCAGGCAGAACACAGTAAGGGCAAAAAGCTCTGAGACAGGAAGGGGGATAAAGCTGTTGTGTAATTCACTGTGGAGCATAAGACAAGGCAAAAAAAAATAGGGTAAAAATGGAAAATTTAACTAAGTGTATACATTTGGAGGAATTCCCAACTCCAAGACAGGCATATTAGAAAAGGGCTATATGCACAATGGGGAATAAAAGCCACAAGACAGTGATTTTTAAATCTTAATTTTCAGTGCATTATGTGTTTTTTTTCTTTGGCTGAAGCTTTTTTTTTTTAAATTTACTGCATTGAACATATGACTGAAATATGTGTGTACTATCTAATATGCTGCTTCTCTCAAAACAGTAATTTAAGATGAATCTCATTAAAAACGCTCTTTCTGAACAGATAAACAAAGCAGTAATGTATTTTTAATGAGGTAAGGTGATTTCTTGCTGTGCAAATGTGCCTAGACCTGTAAAAACACCGCTTTCTTTCTACCCAGTGAGGATAATGATGAGTGTTTATCAATGCATCATTGTCCTATTTGCTGGTAAGACTGACCTAGTGAGCTACATATAAGAACTAGGGACTGCTCTGCCAAAAAAAGGTCAGTATCGCCATTCTGAACTTGCATTCTTTTATTGTTTGAATTGTTATAATGTCATTGTCATAAACTTTCACAATCTTGTTTGAATTACAGCTTTCGGTTCCATTTGTTATGATTTTTTTTTTTTTACTTAGGCTTTCCTGTTACTGCTGCTGATCGCATTCAAAATGGGACCCATCAGAACTGTGGGGGATTTTCTTGGGTTTCACCATGGTCTGAATAGTTTCTCATGATCAGAACAAAATCATACTCTTCCTTTCTGAAAAAACTTTGCTGTTGTGTTGAAGAAGCTTCTTAGAAGATATAGAATAGTTCGCTCAGTTTCCATTTCTCTCTCCTTTTTTAAAAAAAAATCTTTGTTTTCAAGGGAGGTATGGAAAGGATTGAAAAAGAACAATAGAAGTGTTGTCAAAGCACAACATGACAGTATTTGTAGAAAACAAACCCAGAAAGAAGGTTGAAAAAATACTTGAAATGCAGCTTCTGAAATACAGAAATTTCCCCACCACTGATTCACAAAAAAAATGACAGGAAACAAATCCCCCCCAAAGGAAAGTAAATTGTACATATATCCAAACCCATCTGAGCCTCTTTGGTTCCATTTAACATAAAGCACTCTGGATACCTTGGGAAATTTCAGTTATCATTATACATTAGCCACTTCAGATCTTATTAGAATCAGATGATGAAGATGATGACCAAAAACGCATGATTTTTGTATTTTTACATTATGCTGAGGTATTTCAATTTTTTTCCTTAGTGTTATCTAAATTGGTTTCTGATATTTACATATTATTATTACTATGATTATTACTGTTTTGAGTTTGGCTTTTGTTTTATTTTTACATTTTAGTCATGGTAACAGGTAGAAGTTCTAATCTGCATCACAGACCTATTGCAAATTTATTTTGTAATTTTTTTTGGGGGGTCTATTGTATTTTACACTAAATAAATTCTATTAATTTCTTATTGTCTTCTTAATTTTTAATTTATGCTAGTCATGGGTTTATTACTCATACCTAAATTTAGCAAAGCCCTAAAGTACAGAGTTATCTAATTTGATATAAGGCAATAGAAAAGTTCAAATTTATGTAAAATCTCTGCTTTTGGGCACAGGTATAATATAAGCAGAAACTTTCAAGGAAAGGGCACACTTTGATCAATAGGCATTTGAATTAATATATAAATTGTTAATGTATATTGCATACAAAAGGATAGATCTGAGAGAATCTTGGAAACTATTTTCCTTTCATTTCCTATTTGTTGAAAAACTGCTTCCGTAAAATAACAATTAGTTCTAAATAGGACTCCAGAAGGTTTTTAACGCTGCTAAATTTGCAAGAGTATTCTGTGAATTATTAGTACTTGCTGGGACTTCTTGTGGAAACTTACATATTTTTTAAAAATATCTAAGGCCAGCTTGTTAGCTAATCAGTAATAACAAATACTGATCTCAATGTGCAGATTCTAGACAAAGACAAGGGAACCGTTTTCGGAGCAGGAACCGTTTTAGGAGCATTTACTTTCAATGAATGGACATTACAGTTTTGAAGAAAACTGAGCACTGCCATCTTTTGTCAAAGAGACTAACTGCAACTTTCAAATGTCAGAATATTTGGATCAGTTCTGATTTGTACACATTACTTTCTATCAAGAGGTTTGTTTACCACTAATAAGACAGATGCTTTTTCTTACTAAATGCAAGAAAGAACATTTTCTGTATTTTTGCTGAGGGAGAAGACTTCAAGCATGAACACAGTTATGAACAAGAGTCAGGACCTACCATTCTACTAGACTACTATACTTTTATAAATGAAAACACTTCAGGCCAAATCCATAAGAATAAATATGGCCTTTTTTATGATAAAGACAACGCATTCAAGTTTGATTTGTTAATGTAGCTGATGTTTTTAAGGGGAAAAAAAAAAGTACCTACCTGTAACCTATATTGCTGCTGAATCACAGTTTATTTTCTGAGGAGATCCAGTCTAGGGTGGTCAGAAGGTCTTTGCTTTCTGTTTTGTAGCTCAGGAAGGAAAGGGTGAAATGAAAAATGGCAGGTAATGTACATGAAAATGCAGAAACTTTTATGTTTCAGATTTTTTTGTGTATTATGGCAGCTTAACAAGGACTGGTGCTTCACGATCAAAGGAGTTTGTAAGAAATAGCTTAGTGAAATTTGCTAGTGCCTTTCAAAACTGGGAGTTCTGTGGTTTTAAAATGGTTGTCAGTTCTTCATTTCCCAAGTAGAAAGACATGTCGGATCCACACCTACCATTTTTGTATGCACACTGAGCTCATTTATATCTATTACTTCTTATTTGAGTTCTTTCTGACACTTTTGTAACCGGGCAAATCAGGACTCTTAAATCTGCATTTGACTGTCAGTCTTTTGCTGAAGATGTACAGTACATTACCTATGGGCAACTATAGTTTGATGCCAGTACCATGGTAGGAGTTAAAAAAGAGAAAAGAAAACAAAAGTTGTATATTTACATAATGGAATAAATAGGCTTACAATACATTCACTGCACTCCTCCTGTTCTTCCTTCCCACTGTACAGTAGATTCCCACCTGGAAGTTCAAGACAGTGGAAAATGCTTATGGCAGAGGGAAAGGAGTGAAGATGCCAGGTGATGGAAGAACCCTCATTAATATGAGTGCTGGGCTTCAACCACCCTTTCACCTGAACATCCCTACTTACAAAAATTTGTCCTGAGCATGTAGAACTGCCACCAGCCATCCTAAACTGCAGTAGGGAGTGTGAAACCTGAATTCTCCTCCATAGTTGTGGCTGTAAAGACTTCTTTATATTCCCTATTCAGATGCCACCCTAGTTTGAACATTGGGCATATCTGAATGGGCAACTTGCTCTATCCAAGCCCCAGATGTTCTAAGCTCAATAGGCAGTGCTTTTTTTTTCCTGGGAATATCCAGATCTACACTATAAATATGTCACTTTGCTTTACAAGCAAAATTGTTTTCTAAACCGCTATCAATACTTTAATACAAAATGTCTTTTCCTTTGGCATCTCTAAATTTAGTTTCTAGCTTATAGTGCTTGACCAGACATTGGAAAATCTGATTTATTTAGTTCTTAAGTTTTCAAATGGTCCATTTCCTTTAAAAACCATTGAATCAAAACATTATTTTGTTTTCTTTATATTTTACATGTACAGGAAATTAACTGGCTTATATAAGACAAGTAACAAACACTATCTTTTTATCTGTCAAGAGCCCAAATTTAGTAATATTCCAGCAGCTTGTATGAAGGAGCTCATCTAGTAAAAAAATCAAGTGGGAGATAAGTCCACTCAGGATTAAGAAAAGATATAACCCTCTCCTTCCAGTTACCAGGACCTTTGTGTTTCAGTGTCATCTATGGTATTTGTGCCTTCCACAAGTCTGAAGCTAAACAGATCAGTATCACTGATGGCTTTGGCAAGCCTCTGAGTAAGTAGACTAATTATATGACCTCATCTATATATTTGGATGTGTGGGGCATGACTGGTGTGAGCATGAACTTAGGAAAGAAGAGACCTGCAACCTCCTGTTATTCATCTATGGAATGGCCTACAGACCTCTGCCTTGCCCTGAAGACTATCTTAAAATCTGAGATATGGTATTTAGATAAAATAAAGATTCTCATAACGCTTAGTATTCTATCATTCTCACTTATTTCAAAATCCAAAATCCAATTTGTGGAATAAAAAGTTCTCTCTCTATAATCTGTTTTGATAAAAAATTATTAGACTTTAAATGTATTAATATATATTTAATACATTAATATGTTCAATCAATGGGCTTATCATGCAATTTTTATTCTTAGTTTTCCCAGCAGGGTATGGTAATGACCATTGCACAGTCTTAAAAAAAGAAATGCAAAAATCTCATTTGGCTCTATGAATAAAAACTATTTGCTCAACCAGCAAAATGTTAATGAGCACACCCCTATTAATCTCTGTGTCTTTTGCTGACACAACTTGTTAACAAGATTTTACATGAAAATTATTGAGCAATTTTATTCTATGTCCTCAGCTTTCTTGGATATGTAAGCACTGAATTTTGAAAGACATAAATGCCACTTATTTATGTCTTCTTTATGTAACCTCTCTTAGAGATTTGGCCATGTCAATGCTTTTATGAATATTAGCACAATTACACATTAACAGAATGTCCAAATTCCTTAATTACTTGTTTACTGCAGGTAGAGTTCAATATATTTACTGGAGGTATAGTTTAATACACTCATTCTGTTTGAGCAATTTTTGCATAAAAATGGGGTGGTGGTGTTTGTAGTTTTTAACCTAATAATACAAACACCGTTGAATGCTTGCTATAGGAAAGGAAAAGTGTTTCTGCCCCAGCCAAGGCTACAGTCAGTTGTCAACTGGTAAAAAAAAGGTAAGTTCATCCACTGAATTCACTCTTAGCTGCCTTTATACAGATCAGGAAGAGTTACTTTTCTCTCCTGTAAAAGAATAACAGTTCTAGGAAAAAAAAAACCATGGTAAAGAGCAAGGGCTCCTTAAAAGTAATGCACACAGTTGGGGTAAAAATGAGAACAGTAGTGCTCTTCCTAAGAAAGGATCTCTGACTTCTACTAAGTGAGGGACAACGGACACTGCCCTATTTGCATTGCTACCTCTCAGTTCAGTTCTTCATGCAACAAAATTTACGTTACAATTTCCAACTCTAGTGTGTTAAAAGTTTGCATAGTAAAATCCTAAACTAGGGGTGTGGTTTTAGGGATTTTTTTTTGCCTTTTTTTTAGTAATAAAAAAGCATGATTTTTGAAAACTGAATATGATGAGCTGCTTATGGGCAACATAAAAACTCATCATAATAACAAATATATGAGCAATACAAATCACTCGTTCAACAATCATAATGCATTTCCTTCACAGATTGGGATTTTCGGACTATTCCCCCATATCCTGCAGTATGGCAGTAAGGCAGCCACCTGCTGCTGGAAGTGAAATTACTAGATTTGAGAAGTCAGGCATATCCTAGAGCGCTTCTAGTTCATTCATGATCTTGCACTTTCCTTACCAAGTTCTGCTTCCCAAGTAATTAGGTGATATCTACTTACACGCAGTAGACTAACCTCTGTCTCGCGTATTCATGCCTCATTTCCTCATTTAATGCTCTTTTCAGTCTTGTTATTTATTTTTTTTAATATTACACTTCTAGCTGTATAGCCAGATGAGTCACACTCATTGCCATCCACAACAGCACTCTCCAAGGCCTGTGAAACAATAAAGTAATTTATAAAAGCTTTTCCACTGAAGTTATATACAGTCAGAGAAGCTAACCTTTATTTTAGTGGCACTTGAATTAGGATGAAGTTCTATTCAGAAAAGATTATTCATAACAAAATACAGAAGAACATCTAGTATTTTATATTATTTAGAAAAAAAAAAAAAAGAAAAAAACCCACACCACCACAACCACAACATATCAGGATAATGGTGTAAGACACAGTGGCTTATACTCATGGATTTTTTTTCATTCAGAAACATAAAAAATAAAAATAGACTGAAAATTTCAGAGCACTTTTCTTCTTTGCCATTGAAAAGGGGAGATCAAGTTCTCAGAAATTCCTACATTAAATGCAGAATGACTGATTTATTTTCCTCACAACAGAAGAGAAATTTCTCATTTCAAAATATTGTTTCCTCTGAGTTGTATACTTTTCCCTGTTCAGCTATCATTATCCGCCTACAATCGTTACATTTTACAATTAGAATTTGGGATAAGAAAGTAATTGTTACTTTCCTGAAGGTGACGTTGACAGAGAGACAATAAAATGCCTGTGAGTTAAAAGAGAGGTAATCACTTTAACATACAGAAAAAATCTTGCTAGCCAAGAACAAAGATAACCAGAACCCAAACGAAGAAACTACTATTTACCTGTAACAGAGGGGGAACTTCTATATATTTTCCATGAAGGAAACTACCATTGTTTCAATTACATCAACAGAAACTCGACCTGTGAAAGTACAGTACATTCCCTTTTCTGTCATTTTAACCACAAGTTTCAGTTTATTGATTGTGATAAGAATATACTGGATGAGGAGATAGAAGAACTGTTATTATTAGTCTCTTTTCCTTAAGGTAGCTCGCTAAAACAGAGGGGAAACTTCTATATATTTTCCATGAAGGAAACTACCATTGTTTCAATTACATCAACAGAAACTCGACCTGTGAAAGTACAGTACATTCCCTTTTCTGTCATTTTAACCACAAGTTTCAGTTTATTGATTGTGATAAGAATATACTGGATGAGGAGATAGAAGAACTGTTATTATTAGTCTCTTTTCCTTAAGGTAGCTCGCTCCATTGACTTTCACTGGAATTAACATCGGGACACCCAAATGCATATACTGCTTATCTGTACTTACGTTGCCCAAATTGTTCTGTAAAATTTAAGCAAGTTTCAAGATGCTGGCCTTCTGTGATAGTTTATAAAAATCACCAGCAGAAGACATTTAGTCAAATCTTCAGTGAAGTACAAGTCAGAATACAGCACTGATGATTTCAGTGCGACAGTGCCATTTCTACAGGCATCACGGTCTGCCATGTCTACTTCTCCAAGTCTGTAAAGCATAAGATGAGTTGTCCTATTTACAATTGCTGATATGAGTAGGGCACAAATACTTAACAGTATTCCCATATTAAGAAAGATATGTCTTAGCTTGCTAGGAAAAGAAAAAATATTTAGTAATATATGCATATAGAATTCAGAGTCTAATGTTGTATAGCTCATGAATTTGGTTAACTTGGGTTCAAGATGACAAATACAACCTTGAACAGACAAATATTGCTGAAATGGAGACAATATTAGGGTTTTGTTGTTGTTTTTTAATAAATAAATAAATAAATAAATTTACCTTTATATGGTAGAGGAGCTGGAAATTAAATTAAGGATCTAGACTCCCACACTTCTAATTGAAGCTCAGAACATAAATGAAATGAAAGTATTTTGCTAGAGCAAAAAGATGACTAGTCAACCAACACAAAACCACCAACACCAAACTGACCTGACGTTTGTGTCATATTTTGCTAGAGCAAAAAGATGACTAGTCAACCAACACAAAACCACCAACAGAATTCCAAACTGACGTTTGTGTCACTGTGAGGAGTATTTCGTTCCCATTTAAGGAATATTTATTTCCTTCAAAATTAAACAAGCGTTACTCAACACATTCAAATATAGTAAGTTTTCACTAGTTTAAAAAAAAAAAACACAACAAAACATTAAAAGTATCATTTTAATACTGTTGCAATGCTATTAAAAATCAGAGCATAAAGTTTCATGCTTGCAGAAGATGATGTAGGAGAACACATATTTTACAACACCTTAAAAATCTAATTTTCTCTTCTTATAAATTGTGCCATGAGACTTATATAATAAAGTTTAATTAAAATAGTTTTTCATACCTGCATACTTCTGAAGACCATGGCATGTTACAGGTCTATGTAAATGTCACATACACAATTTTCAATCTTCCTGTATGGAAAATGTTGTATTTCTGTAATATTCTATAAGAAACATAATTGTCTTTGGCTGTACACTGACATTGTTAGCAGAGTCCTTTACAACAATAGAGTACATTCTGTAATTTTCCCTAGAGCTGAAACTCTTTCAAATGAACATGAGTCAGGCAGTACTTTCGGGAATAATGTTGCAAAGTTGTAAACGCTGCTTACCAGTCCCATGAATACTGCCTTTTGGAGGAAGTACATCAAGTGTCAGAAATGATGTGAACTCTAGTTTGTTGGAGTACCTGTTAGCATAGTGATATTTTCAAAGACATTGCTGTATGTTGCCTTGCTAACTTTGAAGAGAAACAACTATTTAGGTTGACAAACCAAATACATGAAATTGATTATGTCTTGCTGAATGAATTGAGTATGGGCTTAGATTCAAAGCTCATTGGCACTTCTTGATCCAGGATAATTTTGTATTAAATATTGGTTATTCAAAATCGAACACCAGCCTGTTTATTGGAGAAGTACTGACAATAAATAGCTTGATTTTGAGCACTGATGATAGTTCTGAGACGTCCTTTAAACTTAAAGACACATGCTCAGCTCTTCCACCTTCTTCTAGGAGCCTGCCCTACTATAATTGTGCCCTCTATTTGGAACTCTAGCCATATAGTAGGAGGCAATATGATTACTTTAGTAATTAAACTCTTATCAGAAGCAGGAGAGAGCACAAGGTGGCACAAAAAGAATTAAATAAATCTGAATTCAACATGAATCATTCACTTCTTTTTGCAAATATTATTACCCTTCCAGGAAACGCTTTCTTCTTATTTGATGATGATATCACTATTGTTTATTTCAGTTCAGGCTTCATAAATGTGTGTTGTCTTGAGTTAGATGCTGTCTCGGATCTCTGATGATTTTGCTAATTTTTGTCAATATTGAACTTATTAAAAAAAGAAAGGTTGTACAGTAATATTTTCAAACTTGTCATATTTCAAATGAGTATTTAGAATATTTCACTGTGTGGCAAGATTAATATTTCATAGAAATAAACTTCTTGAAGACACAAGCAATTTTCATAGAATGGGTGAATACATAGAGTTGATTTATTATAACAAGTGTTCTAAATAACTTTTTTTAAAGGGCTTGATACAAAACTGAGATTTCCAAAGTTGTCTACGGTTAAAGTTTTCAAAATCTCTTGTCCTGTATGTCCTTGCACCTTACATAGTATTGCTAGTCTGTGTTTAATGAATGATACATGAAGGGCTGTTAGGAAGTTGTGCTGTAGGGAAAGAATTTATTCTGAGTCATGAACAGTGCTGAACTGTAGACTCATTTATCTGATTAAAAGCATGGCTCGTTATAACTCAGCTGGTTATGCAATTTTTAAATAATACATAGTTTGTCTGAGATCTCATTAATTGAAGTTATTATGTATTTTATTTATTTTTATGACTTTTTTATCTAAACTCTTGTATTATTATGCTGTTTACATCATCAAATTTGCCACTGGCCATGCATGTATAACATCTGCATGTTTGCAACGTAACCTGTCTAATGCTTACTAGATATTTAGGTGAGTTTTTTGGCTTTTTGGTATGGTTTGGAATTACAAATCACTTGAAAGATGAATATACTGCATAGCTTCAGTGCGTGGCCCTTCTCTGCATCTATTCTGAAAAATAATTATATAACCCAAAAGTACTGCTAATAAAGAAGCTTATAACAGAATTTAAACAATGCTTTGAAAGAAACTTCCTTTCTCTTTTCTAAAAAAAATAAATTCCAATAGGATATAGTTAACAAAACAACCTACTGAAAATTTCATTCTATAATTGCTTTCCCGCACGTACTCCTTTCCCTGGTAGACAAAGTCATTAAGGTCACAGTGATAAGATTATTCTTTCTACGAATTGCTCAGTATTACATAACACAAGGCAATCAGCAATAAATAAAATATTATTCTGAATCACCTCAATAGATGCCAAGTCAGTAGGTAGCAAATAGGCAGTAACAGTAAAAAAAAAAAGACTGAAAAAATAGTGTTGAAGGAAACTCTACAGCAAAAGGAAAAACGTTAACACTGCAAAGCCAACTCAGTTAAAAGCTTTGGTTCATATTATCCTTAGATGAACTATCAATGCCATTTTTAGTGGGAATATGTGATGACTTGAGTCATATCCAATCTACTGACTCTAGTGAATGCAGAAAGTTGATTTGTGTCATAAAAGATGCAGGAAACATCCTGGAATCTAACTCTATGTGGAGAGAACAGTAATGAAAAATTTCCTTCAAGACCTAAGATTTCATATTTGCGGAGCCCTTGTTGACAGGCTTATGTTTGACATGACATGTCTGGAAAGCTTGTAATTGTCTGGCTCTCATATAATGTACTCTGATTCTGCAAAGAACTGCTTCATAACTCAATTATAGTTCACTGGGAATATAACATTTACTAATAAGGAACTGTGAGTGACAGACAAATTCTTAGACTTGGGGTGGGCTCTAGACCTTTTTGTCAGAATTGCACGTACTTCTTTCCCATAGACAAACACACCTTTTTTAGAGATGGCAAATGCTGTTTCAAAGCTTGCCACTTTTTCCAGGCACTGCAAAGATGTATCCTGCAGGTCAAATAGAAAAAATAAATTATTGAGATTTTCACTTTCTATATGTAACTTTCAAATAAATTCTGAAAATTTACACAGACAGAACTTCTACTAGTGTTGAATAAGAACATATAAAGCAGAAAAAAACCCATATGAGCTAAATCTAGAGGAGTTTAAGTAGAAAGTAAGTATTGCTGGTAAGGTTTTTTTCTGAATATCAAACTTACTTCGGTGGATTCATCTAATATATGCCAGATGGGACTTAACCAAAGGAAACTTAGTTTTCTGGGAAGTGACTATTACGTTAGCTAAGAAGTTATCAGAACCATAGTCAGAACTGTTTACCCAGGGCTTTCTTGTGAAACATGATAAAGTCCTTTTTTAAAACCTGGGCCATATATCCCCTATATAGGTACTCAGGTCCCAAGAAATAACACCACATGGAAAAGAGACTTAATGCATCTTTCTGGGATTGTGGCACTTCAGGCTTTCTAGTACACTCACACATTCTTCTACCGGATCAGTTCTCAACTTACACAAAAAAACAAGAGAAAGCGCTATCAATGTATGAGACATTTGGCACACGACATATTAAGGTAAAAATCTTACTGAGATCATCTGAAAAAGGAAGTACAGTCATATAGCAATAGAATCATCTAAATCATAGAGCTGAAAATCATTTTGAATGTAAGATGGCATACAAATTAACTAGTATAATTCAACATATTACTCCTCTATCCTGTCTCACAACATGCTGTTGAAACTTCATCTAAATTAACTTGCACCTTTCTTTGACATTGTCATGGTCCTTTCATCTACAGAAAAAGGAAGTACAGTCATATAGCAATAGAATCATCTAAATCATAGAGCTGAAAATCATTTTGAATGTAAGATGGCATACAAATTAACTAGTATAATTCAACATATTACTCCTCTATCCTGTCTCACAACATGCTGTTGAAACTTCATCTAAATTAACTTGCACCTTTCTTTGACATTGTCATGGTCCTTTCATCTACAAATAGCTTCTCTGTATTTTAACAAGATACAATCTTGTCTTTAAATGAGGATGAGCTAAGCAGGCAAGGTTTGAAAGATTCATACTCATGGACCTTTGAGCTGAGAAGCATGCAAAGTCATGCACAAGATTGACCAAGTAATTAGTATGTGAAATTGTTAGTGTTTTAGGAGTGTTTTATTAGGTGTTTCAATATACAACTATAAATATTTTGACTCTCAAGGGGATTTTTTAAAAACAAGAAAACAACACCAAAAATAAAAAACCTCCTCGTGTAAAAAAAATTCTGTTTTTTCCCCTTTAATACACATGGTAATCTCTCTCTAATACATACGGTAATTAAGTGGATAATTTTTCCATTACTTAGTGCTTTTATTTTAAACAGACCTTTTCTATAGAATCATGACTTATAATTCCATGGACCATGGAATGGTTCCAGTAGTAGGCCCCTTACTTGTATGGTGGTTGTGATTTTACATCTGTAAGGCATCATGAGTTATGTAAATATACTTCTTTTTATTAACTGATCAGAGTTTACAAGTAGTTCTAGATTTGCTCCAGAGGGCTCAGCTGGTATTCATACCGAGTTGTCTGACATCAGGTGTTTTGGTTTTGAATCTGTTTTTCCACTAGGCATATTTTAATGATTTTTTTTTCCCCTACTGTTACTACACTCACAGGGAATCATACAGTCAACTTCTTTGCTCAAAAAAACCCTAAAATTTACCTGTTCACAACTACTTGCAGTTGGACTAGATGATTGTTGAAGGTCCCTTCCAATCGGAACTATTCTATTCTATTCTATTCTATTCTATTCTATTCTATTCTATTCTATTCTATTCTATTCTATTCTATTCTATTCTATTCTATTCTATTCTATTCTATTCTATTCTATTCTATTCTATTCTATTCTATTCTATTCTATTCTATTCTATTCTATTTAAATAACTTACAGAGTTGTAGGAAATAACTGACATGACCTTACCTAGCAAGATGGCTGGTTTGGCCAGTTTCACTGACACCACAACTGCAGTGTTGAAAAAAAAGAAGTTTTCCTTACATCAATCTTACCTTGTAGTAGTGCATGAAGTTCCCAGCTCCAAGTAAAACATCCACTCTTCGCATTCATTTTAATCATAAAGACTTCCCAAGCAGAAAAATGTAAATGGCCTGTGTGAACAAATTGGATTTTCTGGAAGAAAAAAAACAAAGTGAATGAAGAGCCTTGGTTTACTTTACAGGACATCTAATAGTATAATATTCCTTTAAAATCTCAGTCCAGTTATTATAATTGTGCATTTTACCCATCGCTCAAGTAAACACAGGACTTACCCCAGAAAAAAAAAATATAATTTTACAGTTCTATAGGGAATAACAGGAAAATGAACAGTGTATTGATTGATAAAGA
>NW_008796218.1:12041997-12058693 GCF_000699145.1 Aptenodytes forsteri | reverse complement strand
TGGAAGCATAGAAGTTTTAATTTTTTTTTTTTTTTTTTAAAAGCAAAAATTTAAAGGGGCTGGTTTGGGGAAAAAAAAGTCTTGAATGGAACTTAATTTTTAGCAAAGTTAGCATATCAAGAGAAAAAACTGTCTTCAGCTGCTGCACGAAAAATGGGCCATCCAAGCAAAAAACATCCCAAGAGAAAAATCTCACAAATGGAAAGAACTGTGGAAGACACTTAGCTATTTCTGAGATGAAATATTTTGTTGAGCTGGAGATGACTGAACTTACTTGGGTGGAAAGACTTAAAAAAGGAAAACTGGCTGGGATCAAAAAACCGTGGCTCAGTATTTTTATTTTTTTTTAGAATAAGCTTTTTTGGGGTGGGTTGTTTGTGCTCGGCACAGTTACATCCTTCTGGGCAAATTGCTATACAAAATACAGATTAGAACAGACACAGAATTTTTTGGAAGGAGATAGATGACATATAGCAGGCACAAGTATCTGTCTTCACTGGGACTCTTATCTTCCCAGATGATGGCAGAATTTTCCTCATGGTGTCTGTGCATAATTCTACCAATAATGATGTCTTTTTTATAGAAGACATTTATTCATGAACATTCAGAACTACAAGAAATAGTTATGTTTTCTAAAGAAATGACAAAGTAGTTAATGTTCATGTGTTAATAGATGGGGCATACAAACCTTTGGACAGTTTATTTATATAAAGCATAGATAAACCGTACGATCACAAAAAGATATAAATAATACATATATTTGTTATCTGTATAGCATTTTTCCTTCCAGAGTATCTCTGATCTTTTCAATATTATCAGACTTGACTTTTGGGCGAAAGAAGAACCTTGTAAACAAAGACACCAGAGAATTCTTACTTTCTGGGTACATGCAGAGCCTCTATTTAAAGTCTCATACAAAAGGTTTCTATAGAAACCTGAAGGGCTCAGCCAACCAGCTAAAAAGCTGAACCCTGAGGCCTATACAAAACCCACAAAAACATTTATCTGTCCTAATGGCTCCTGAAGCCACTGATCTCTATCATGCTTCAGCATACCTTCTTAATATATGATATTATACCCTACATTAGCATACTCTATCTTTGGAACTAAAGCGTTCTGAAAACTGTTAAAAACATGGCTTTAACTCAGGTCCTTAACTGATCCCAAAGCTAGTGAATTGAAAATTAACTCTGATCTCCTTTTTGGCATATACTATCTCCTAGGACATGTAATATATGAGTTTTGCATTTTTTTAAGGAGCTGTTTGTCCTATATATAGTTATGTTTCAAATTGTTACTCACTAAAAGAGCAAGTATTTTTGGTTCCTTCTGAAAGTCATATTTCCATAGTGATGCCGAGCTGACAAAAATATGCAATACATCATGATAACTGAAAATTAACTCACTATCACAGATACTGCTCCCAGATACCATTTTAAACTCAGTCTGGAATATTATATTGGTGCAAAACTCAGTTTTTCCTGAACTTTATTTTAATATCTATTCAGTATATAGCATTGACTCATCTTAATTTTCAGCTTGTTTTCTGTTTCTCTTTTGGTTTGTTTCAATTAGTTATCTGAGGCTAAAATAGCGGTAATGTCTCATTTCAGGGTCCACTCCTGAACAGCAGCTTGGCTGAGGCTGCACTAGGTTTGGCTTCCTCTTTCCCATGCAGGGACACACTCTTCTAACACTGCTGCAGCACTGCACAGTCCTCCAGCAGTCCTCGCAGAAGACTTCCATCCCTGATCTCTGCAGCATGTCTTTCTATCATGCTCTTTTTTGCACTATAGAACCACCAGGGTCATCATTCCTGAGACAGTATTTCTCCGTGTTTGTCTCCCACGATGTTCATAAATGTTCATGTTCTGTTGGTTGTTAGGGCTATGCAGAAATCCAGAGAGGAATACACATCCATTGGGTCACCAAAGATGAAAACTTTCACTGAGCAGAGGGTGTGTAGCAGAAGGTGGAAGGCAACTCTCAACTTACTTTGGGCAGTGCTTTCAATGTGCCAGAAAGGACAGACCATATACTTCTCATATCTGTTTAGTGGGAGGTTTTTCTTGTACAAAATCTTTTTGTTTTCTTGACAATAGTCTTAGAAGTGCAGATTCCTTCATTTTACTACTTCCGATATTTCATTATGGCTCAATTTCTGTTAAAATAAGATTTCAAATAGAATTTCAGTCCATAAATATAGTAATATTTCCTTTCCACTACACCAAGAAGAACCTGCAAGAATGACAGAACTCCAAAGCTCAACAGCATGCCAATGCTTAACAAAGGGCTCTCCAAGAGAAATGGAGCATTCATTTCTCCCTGAGTTTGCAGAGCTACGATAATAGGACGTACCACAGATACCAATTCCAAAGATAATTATTCATACCATCTATGAACAACTCTCACAAATGTTATGGAGTTTGGGGCAAGTTTATCTTTATAAAGAATTCATGACATACCTCCTTTCAATCATCTCACATCCACCCACACTGACATTTCACAAACCAAACTTATCCATAATACCTCTCAGCACAAGGCATATTCTACACATTTGTTCAGGTCAGCACACAAATGTTCTCACTTTCCAGCCTTTAAAAAAAAAAAAAAAAGGAAGAAAAAAACCCACATACTCCCACATCCTTGTACAAAGACTACTTAAGGTCAAGATCGAGGAAAAAGGCTTTTGCCCTCCTCATTTGTCCTTCCCTTAGTCTGTGCAATACCTTCTTTCAAACAGTGTGTAATAAATTTCCGGTCAGAACTTTGCAACTCTTGCAACTTCTTTCTCCCAGGGATAACAAGATCAGTCAGAAACAAAATAAC
The DNA here is from genome assembly GCF_000699145.1 of Aptenodytes forsteri. Taxonomy (NCBI): domain Eukaryota; kingdom Metazoa; phylum Chordata; class Aves; order Sphenisciformes; family Spheniscidae; genus Aptenodytes; species Aptenodytes forsteri. The sequence goes on along the minus strand of NW_008796218.1, from coordinate 12,055,864 downwards.
AAATATTAAACAGCTTTGTCTACTTCCCATTGCAAAAAATAAGGAGCTACTGTCATAAAAATTAACTCTGAAAAATTAAGCTATAGAAAACAAAAGTTTTCTATTTCTCAGTACAATCCTCACTGTACCTTATTTATGCCAAGAACTGTATCATGATTTCTTCTTCTATGGTTATTGGAAATATTTCTTGAGGTATTTACAGCAGATTTTCTTCCGATATCTTGATCACCTACTAAGTTGTCTAGACCAGGTTGTGTTTCTTTCAAAGATGTAAAAACTGCTGAACAGTCCTTTTTCTAATTCTGAGGCAACAGTTGTGCTTTTCTCTTGGATGGACCTCAATGACATACTTCACTTACAAAAAAATGACAAGAAAAACAAGCAGAGAGTTCTTTCTATGGTAAGGCAATATGTCTCATCTGAAGACAAACTTCTGTGTATGATAGTTATTATATTTGATGAGCTGCATTGAAAGTTGGAAAACTACTCATAGAAAGTAGTGTGGTATTTATGCAAAAGAACGGTGCAAAATCATTAAGCATACAAAAAATATATCTATACTCTATATGAGTTAACATGATGTAAAGGCAGAAAATGCTAACTCACATTTACTGGTTCACCAAGACAATTATTCTATGATATTCTTTAAGTACTAAACATTATTATTCTCTGATTTACAGATTTTTGTTATGGAAGTAAAGTCACTTGCTCACAGCTTGCTAGCATGTCATGGCACCCGCTGTATTAAAATTAATCTATGTCTGACCCCAAATAGCATAAAAGAACTATTACGCCTGAAAGAAGTAAGGATCCATTACTGCAGTTTCAGAGAAAAGTCCTCATCAGCTTCTGAATTTTGTTACTGTACCACTTCAGTGCCGTGCAGACTCATTCATGAAAATAGTTTTCAAAAACCCACGTCAAAGGATGCTGAACAGAGTTTTCAGAGGCTTTTAATTCATCTTTAAACTTTGTTCCTAAGTATGGAGCTGATGCCAATAAAATGTCCAGAAGAACTTTATTTTAAGAAAAAATAGTAGGCTTTATGCCAGTATTTCTCTCAGGTATGGCTGAAATGTTTCATCTTAAACTCCCCAAAAATGTCAGCTTCAGACAACACATCTCAAGGAAAAAATATCAGCTTTAGGACTGAACTACAATAAAGCAAATGAAAAAGGCCTGGCAAGCGCAAGTGTCAGTAAAACTTAACTATAGATGACACTGTCAGTTCCCTGTGCAGTGCAGGGTGTTGTAATACATGTATGGTAAATGGTGGGTTTTGTGATCTGTATGTACTTCTTAATGATTTCCACCACTTTGTAAATGTCAGACATGTGATGGGAATTTCTATTCACTTTACAACTTTAGTGTATGATCCTGAATAATCACTATAATTTGCTCTTAGCAACTGTGGTCATGATAGGGGGTGTACATCTACTTCCTTAACTTTCTCATCAGGAATCATCGCCAGTTCCCCCAGTAAACTTCAGGAGACAAGAAAACGAGACTGAAACAAAAACCTTTATTCGAGATTCCACAATGCCAGTATGATTTGTGACCTATTCTCGCAAAGCCCTTGAACACATGTATAATTAAGAACTTAATTAATTCCACTGAAGGAAATGAAACTGCTTTATATGCATCACTGTTTTGAAGGAGTACAGTATTGTTCTCACAGCAGTAAGATTTCATGGAATGCTGTTGAAAATGATGAATTACAAATTTTTAATTACATAGAATAAGAACCACCACCACCCCCCAAAAAAAAAAAAAGAAAAAAAAAAAACAAACAAAAATGAAACTTGGGCAAACAGACATGAACAAAATGTATTTTTTATAACTTAAAATATATTTGAGATGTAAATAAATGAACCCCATTTAGATCTCAGTCAGAGAAACTAGTTAGATTTAGTTAGAGAATCTAGTCAGGTTTTTTTAAAGTATCAGTATATACTTTGAGGAAAGGCACTTTGATGCATTCGGAGGAGATACTGCTCACATTTCTTTGCTAAATATCAGCACAAGTACTACAGACTGCAGAATGACTGCTGCTGCTGAAAAAAAGATCTCAAAAAGGGGTCATAAAGGGAACAGGCACCAGATTTCATTTCAGGACAAAATGTCCTAAAAATAACATGCCTGCATACAATATAGCTGCAACACAGAAGAAGCAGACTAGTATAATCAATGCAAATTGAGGTCCCCAAAAAGGAGTACTAGTAAGCACAAATTTTACATACTAGAAAAAAGAAAGAAAAATAAACCCAGAAGTAACACATACCACCAATATATTAGACTTTTCTTCTGAATTCTACTAGGGATAGAAGTTTTTATTACTTTGCCTTATAAAGGAATGAATGAATGGATTAATGACATTATTTGCAGAATTAATAAATTTTAAATGTATTAATTTTAGAATTTATTTACTGAGCACAGGTTAGGCTGAAGTTAAAACCCTCTTCATTGTTCATAATAAACAAAATAATTGAATTAAATTGAAACTGGATAAATTTATTTAATGTAAATATTGATATTCTGTGGTCAAAATACTCTATCATAAAAACTAATATGGTCTTTAAAGTTCCATAACATTGAATACTCTGACAATGTTCTGATCTTTCTAATATTCCAAAGGAGGCTTCTTCTGAAGACTGAAGTAGACTAGAACCAGTGTTTCCATCTTGACTATCTTGGTAAAGGAGCGTAGCAGAACAGGCTTCTCAAAAAGGAATAAGAAACTCCAGCAAAGCAGGATTACTACAGACTTTGCTGGGAAAAAAGTTATCATTCCTGACAGAGGAGCAGCAGATAGAGGGCTGTGACTAAGGACAACAAATTCTAGACGTGAAAAATTAATTGTAATTTTCTAATAGTTCTCTAGCAAGAGATCAAATAACATTTGAAAGCATCACTAATAAGACTGTCTTAAGAGAGGTTTTAGGGAGGCAGGACTATAGGCAAGAATTAATGAAGGTATAGGCTACAGAAGAAAATGAAATAAAACCCTTCATAGCACATCTGACTTTTGATACAAGAATGTAGGTGAAATTGAAAAATACTCATTTACATATGAACGTATTCTAATGAGCAAAGACAAAACAAATCATAAAAGGAAGGAGGAAGCTGAGCTTTTTTTGTTCTAAGTTGACAAAGAAAACATCACACAAACACCCAGAGTAAGGAAGGCCCTGGTGTTTGTTTTAATTTCTAGGACTCAGCAGGCTATAAAAGTCAAGAATGCTGTCTCATCCTAGGCTATGTCCAAAAAAAACCAACCCTCACTTGAAGACAGGAACAGCTTCAGCAGTAATAAGATTACCTTCTTCAGGTGGTTGGGTCCAGCCCAATAAGCTGTTCTTCTACGTCTTGCTGCAATGTGCAACAACCAAATCCCGTTTTATGGGTTACAGACAGGACAGTGAGCAGACTACTGCCCCTGAACATCGCTGACACAGAAGCCTCTCCTAAACTTTTTGCTGAACCTTCAATTTACTAGAAGTCAAACCAATCACCTACCCAGTACATATCTTGCAAAACATCTACATTTTCACAAAATTAGTTTTTGCACAATTAATGTCTTCAAAACAATGTAATATCACACATACACCAGAATAACCATTTCCAAACAGAATATCAACATTCTAGACATGGACTTGTGGCTATTAAAGGAAGTTTAGTATTCAAATAAACGAAATAAGCAAGGTCTGGGTTATTTTGTTCTTCTGTTCCCCAAGAAAGGAACCTCACACTTTTCTATCATAGAGCTTTTGCTTCTCTTTGTTTAAAGAACCAAAGTGTCAGACTGTGCTCCTTTGGGCTAATATGTCTTTTTCACAGACCAGCTAATTTACTCCTTTCCTTTTTTTTTTTTTTTTTGTGGTCAGTATTTTAGACATGAAAAATTAATCTTATAATTTGTTAACTATCCTATAACAAGAGATCAAATAACAGTTGAAAACAGTGCTAATAAGACTGCCTCAGGACACAGATTTCTGGAGGGTAGGACCCAACTCTTTCCTGTTGAGTATGGTGCACGCTACGTACAGCTGGGTGCCTGCCTGTAGGAAGATATAACAATAAAACCTTCAACTCCGGATTCAGAAGGACATACCCTCAGAGTATCTTCCCTCCCTTTTCCTTTCTGACCAACAGTTGCATAATCTCTTTTGCCAGCCAGCTGACACGTTTCAGACAGGAACTGCATGTCCTAATACCAACCAGGGAAGGTGGAAAGCAGAAACAGACCATACAGGCAGGAAGTACAGTGCAGCTTTTCCAGTTTTCTCATGTGACTTCAGCCCATTATACAGGTAAAAACCTGCAAGTGATGTCTAACAGATAAACTTCATATTATAATCAAAAGATTTTGACTTTTAGGATGGGACAGGCGCTGTTATAAAAAGCCTGAAGGTGAACAGGATGGTACATTAAGCCATCAAAATGGAATTTTACGACGGAAAATAACATGGTCTCCAGCTACTCCTTTCAAGTATCGATGGCAACACCTTCTAAAAGCAATTGAGTATTGCAAATGAATTAGAAGAAAATTATTAATGTATTAAACTTACATTGCAAAAAATACTAAATTGTCAGTGAATAATACATACTGCATACAGACCTACACAAACGAAACAAAAGGTTATCAAAAGAATAACTGTTGACTTTGACGTTATACCAGCAATTAATTTTCTGCCTAATCCTTCAAAATTTACTCACATAAATAATCCATTCTCTTGACATTTGCTAAACAGAACTGCGCGTAAGTGAAAACTGTTGTTCTTACGCTTCTCTGAGAAGCTGCATTCACTATACGTCTGCACCAGTCCGTTCTTCATGATTTTCTGCAGTTGACAGATCATATCCTCCATTGGCATTATAAAAGAAGGTTGAACCAGCAGAGGTTTGCTAACCTGTACAAGTTGAGGTGCTAGTGTTTCTCTTTACTAGAATACATTATAACTAGATAGGTATGAAAATATTACTTCTTTGGCATATGACTTAAACCTACGTTTGTGGAAAGTGAGCTACTAAACTAAGCTGTATTTGACTAGGTTTTAAGGAAGCTGTTGAAAGAACTGTTGATCCTAAAAACATCAAAGGCTTAACAATGCCCTCTAAGTCAGCAGTACCCTTCAAGGAAATGATAAATAAGGCATTAAGAGGCCTTAAATTTCATTCCAGATAAAAATATTCTCCCTTAGCTAGGAAGTCTCAGTAGATGACGTAGGTGCATGAACTTCAGTCAGACTTTTTTCTATTTTTGATGAGCATCAGCTATAATGCAACTATTGCCTTTGGTTCATGGAAATATGTAAGTATTACTGATTGTTTGCATTACAACACTAGCAGTTGAAAATATCTCAGAGAAAGGGAAACATAATCAGCATGTCTAGACAGAGCAGGTAAAATTCACAGAGAAAATATCATTGTTTTCCAATGAAGTCTTGTACGAGATACTGTGTACTGCCATGTCCAAATGGCATATTAGGCAAAGAGACAGCATGTGAGTTTCCAAGGACATGAATTATTTGACTGTTAAATAATTTCCAGCAGTCTCAACAGCAACATTAGTTTCCAAACTGTTCTGCATCAGATTTGCCTCAGGAAAGATAAAAGGCTAGCTTAAATCCTGATGTGAGACTGACACTGCTCCCTTCACATTTCTTTTTTAACTTTATCTATATTTGATAAAGCTACCTTCTATAAGACCAGCACCTCCTTTTTACCATTCCACTTTACAGTCTACTTTTGGAGTTCTCCTGGCATTGGTATCTAGAAAGGAGGAAGAGTAATAATTAGAGCCAGGAATCAAAAGCTTTTTTGCCACTGTCAAGCCATCAAATTTTGCCCTTTTTTATGTCATGAGTTAACTCCTTCTAAACTTTTTGTAGATCAGACTCACTACCCCCTTTCAGGCCATTCTGCTTTAACAATTACATAGGGTTCTGGTTACGGAATTTTATATATATGCAGATATTATATTGAGAAACTCCATAATCCATCTTACTAGTATAAGATTCTCTCTTCCTTTATAAAATCCTTCTTGAGGTGGACACTAACCAACAGACAATATCTCTAAGGCAAGCAAATTAATAGGGACATGACCTATGAAGATATTTTGAAGCTATACTGTTATGTCCATAAAATAATTAGGGGAAAAATACAACTCACTATTCAAATTACAACTTACACACCATTCAAATTCTGGTATCAGCTGGTATAAGTGGACTCTCCTCTTGAACTACTTCAAAACAGAATTGGAAGCATTTTATGCATGGTTTTGAACTTGGCTTGGAGGGAGAATCGGGTCCATAATTTTGGACTAGAAAACATTAATACCTGTTTATATACACAACTTGCTGAAGATGGCCAAGCACCAGGATCAAGACATTCCTCCCTAAGCAAAGACTTAAAAATATGCTTTGTTTTAAGGAGTGGAAATAATTTTGACTGACAGCAAAGGATCTCATTACGTATGCCAACTTAAGCGTCAGTGTTTGCAAAAGCAGACCTTTTATTTGCTAAATATCCACTGGTGTTTGGTTTAGTTTCTCTGAAAATAAGAAGGAAATCAATTCCATATAATATCAGCACTGGCTGAATTTTGAGCATAAGATTCTCAAAAGATAAAGTCTTACCTGGAATACTCCATGCATTTATCCATCATTAGTAAGAACAACCAGAGCAAGGACATAGAAGGATTGATAGAATAATTAAGAGAAAGATGAGACCAAAATGGTCTTGGCTTACTTTGCTCAACAGAATGAAAGCTTTGGGAAGAGGAAGAAGCAAAGGAAGGTGATAAATTTGTTCCTTAGAAACATACCAGAGAACAGAAAGGAGTCAGGAAAAAGGCTAGGTGAAAGGTCAATGTGTCAACAGAACAAGTACACGTGAGCTGTCCATAAATAAGTTTAAAAGAAGCCTTGTATGCATCAAAGGAGTGAGGGTCTGGAAAAGATCCTCAGTGGGAGTAAAAATATTTATTTTAAGATGGGGTTTCATTAACTTAATGGAGCCAGATGATATAAGCATCTACAATAAGAAGGATTTGGATTTGATGGCCCAGATCTTTCATAATACTGTGTTGCAGTTCTGGCCTTGGCTTCACAGTTCCTTCCCTTTGTCCATCTCATGCAGGTTACCTTTGTTTAGGTGAGAAGCTGGTGTCCGACACAAAGATATTTCATTACAACACAGATACGGCATCAAAGCTTGGATTTAAATAAAAAAAAGTCAAGCTGTGACAGATGTGATTCCAGAAAGAATTAACTTCTCCAGTTTCAGGCTGACAATAGGTCATAGGGTTTCATCATTTCCACTAATTTAGGAGGTGAAAGTGGGAAGAATGAATAGACAATGAAGCTTCCTTTATGTCTACTTCCTTTTACCTATATTTTCACGTTCCAACAGGAAAGAACAGAACAGTGACGTTCCCTGGGCATTGGTTCCCTGAGTTATGGAATCTGAGTTCTATTTCTTTTGGGATCCTCTATGTCCAGGGATATGATGGAGATTACTTCTATCTCTGGAAATGTCAAATATGAGATCACAATGCCAAAAGTGTCTTACATAAGGTACACCATGCTGCTATCTGCACGGGATGAATTCAAGCAATTTATTCTCTACAATTTCATCTAAGTTTATTTTGACAACATTAACATGATAGGGAAGTAAGCAAACCACGTGAAGCACATCCAAACCTACCAAAATTAAATGTTTCCAGAGACAGCCAAAAAAGAATCTTTTGATATGTGATAGAAATAGAAGGCTAAGAAAGAAACCATTATGGTGCTCTACGCATAAAACAAAGAATTGTTTTGGCTGTACTTTCCCAACATTTCCTCTTCAGTTCCATTCAGTTTACTGCCTGATCAATATGTACAAGTCTTCTGGCCATAATAAAAACTATTAGGGCAAAAGACTGAAGCTGAGGTAGGGCCAATGCACTTCATGTAGAATTCTTTCAGCTTACCCAATTCACCAAAATTGCTCATCGTAGCTTACCCAGCACGAGTGATCCTTTGTTTGTAAAAGCTCATGATTCAGACGGTGAAAAGAACAACTGTCTTTTTCACACAGCGAGATGAGAAACATTCTCAATGCAAAGAGCTATCAGTACTGTGAAGTATTGACAGAATAAGAGGAAAAATAAGATGTGTGTTGTTCTACAACTCTGATGATGTGAACTCAATTTCTTCAGGGTTTTTTTTGGTGATACTGGGAGATGGATAGGGGAAAACTGTCTCCCATCTGTAAAATCCAGTCTATGCCCTTACAGTGGAATTACTGGGATGAAATAACTAAAATTAGTGCCAAACTGAGTAAAACATCTATATTACTAACTCATAAACATAATGGGACGTAAAAGATAGATGTAACAATATTGATTGAAAATCAAATTATTGGTAAGTGGTGTCCACTGGAAGGAGGAAAAAAAAAGAAAGAGAAAGAGTTTCTTTTAGAATTGATAAAATACTCAAAACCTAAATAAACAGTTCAATATATTGGAACAGAATATTTAACCCCCAGCCCTTCCCTCACCTTCTGAGGTAAATATTTTGTTCCACATCAAAGTTTCGGAAATTGCTATGGACTTAAAATGGAAGGAGGACTTTCTGCCTTATTTCTAGGCCTTACTTTAGCTCCAGAGAATTTTAATAACTTGGGTCTATCTTATTTCTTTTAATACAAGACAGCAATTCTCCCATCTATCACCAAATGCAAAGGATATTTCCCAGAAGATATAGAGCCCCAAAAAATAAGAATCAAATCTGCATTTCCATAACAAATACCTACATAATTAAATTTTCTCTATTTTTAAAGTTGTGTAGTGCAATACAAACAAGTACAAGTGTAGGTGGCTTACTTTGGTTTTGGGATACAGAACTGAACTTTATAATATGAAAAAAATTTAATGACTTCAATTTCACCTTTATTACAAGTGTTTCTATATATGACCAGAACAGGTGGTTAACCATTTAATAATATTTTTCATACATTTATGTTTGAAATGCGCTGTTTTATGCTTTTAAATTTTCTTTTATTACAATGAAAGTGACTTAAAATTAAGAGTGTGGGAGGCATAAAATATCTACCCTACTCAATGTCAAAAAGAATATCAAATTATTGATCTGTAGACAGGAGGGAATTAAATATGGGATCCCCTTCTCATTTAAAAGAAAATAACTGCAACAACTCTGCAAAAGTTCACAGAAGAAATAGATTAAAAATGTAGGCATAAAATCAACTACTGTCTTGAATGTATCTTCTGCAGGAGTTTTATTTACAGAACACCACAAATACAAGGATTTATCAGAAGACTATAAACTTAACTTTCTTTGCTGACCTTAACTCTTGTGTGTACACAGCCACAGAGACATTTCATAGTTGTGACAGCCAAAATTATTATTTTATCTCTGAAAACGGAATTTTCAGTGACATATCATCTTAATATATTTGGCTTTTGGAAGTTTTTTCTTCTTCTTGGATTTCTTGAAAACATCTCTGTATTTTATCAGAAGTCAGTCTAATAGACGGACAAAAAATAATCAATACTTTTTCCATGGAGTGTTACAACTTTGGGGCCTGAGTTGCATTAATGTGGCACATTTTATCGCCATTAAATATTCAATGGACAATCCAAATTTGTCACTTAACTGTAAACTATTTATATCTGTGTAACTGTATCTTTTCCTGCATTTAGTGTTATTCCACATATAGCTTGGTCTATAAAGAAAACAAAGAATGAGATAAAAGAGACAAGTGCCTTACTGATGTCCAAGTATCAAGAAATTCAGAGATAGAGACTTGAGAAATAAAGCCTAGCTTTAGCTTAACACATCTGACTTCAGTACTCTCCAAGTACCAGTCTCTGCCAGAAAGCAGGACTCTTTCTCTCCTTTCATTGACGGTAGATGGAATCAAAGGTGACCATCACTTAGCTAAAGTTTTCCTTTCTAAATATTTACTGTCCTTGTATGATTTAGGCAAGTGGCAACAGTACCATGGATTACCATGCTCCCAGAACATAGGTTCAGGTATTGAGTTCATTACTAAAACACACTACAGCCTGTGTTCTAAGACCTATATAAAATTCTGTTTTCTTAGATATAGGTCATTTCCATTTAGTTCTCAATTCTTGTGCATACACATTGTCAAACCAAACACTGTAAGTGGCCTACTTCTTGATAATTTGAGAGAAAAAAAAGAGTCTTAAAAGGACTGTGGATATTCAGACAACAAAAGCTTGAACACAGGGTCTTCAAGACGTGGAATAACCCTGTTTGGAAGGCAGTTCATCTAGTCCAACCTTCTGCAGAGCAGGGTCAGCCACATGATTAGACACAGTTGCTCCACACTTGAACCAGTCAGGTCTTGAAAAATCTCTAAAGATGGAGAATACACAATTCCCCTGGACAACCTGTTCCACTCTTCCAATGCCCTAAGGTGAAAAAGGCTTTCTTTGAATCAAAGTTGGAACCTCCCATGTTTCAATTTATATCTGTTGTCTCCTGCCCTCCTAGAGCACGCGTGGCTTCCCTCATGCTGGACTATTTAAAAGTATGAGGAGGATGCTGTTTTCCAGCACTGACACAGTAGTTGTACTGAAGTGAAATACTTCAAGTGAAAGTACAGAAAATACGGTTTTATTTTAAGTTGCAGATTGTTACAAGTAGCTTCATTAGCAGTTCATTTAATAAAAATAATAAAAAAATTAAACAAGCCATTGTTCTCTGTTCATTATTTCCATTCCCACCTCTCATACATGCTTTTCTAGCCTTACAACCTTCTAACTGAAAGAAAAAAAAATGAGAAGAAAAATTAGAAATAAAAATAAATCAAAATATCTCAAAAGTTTAGGATTTCCATTTGAAAAATCGAAATCGAACTTCAGAACATTTTTTGTACCTTCAATATTTTTCAATACCAATATAGCTCAAACTTTTCAGTACTGCTAAATTTATCAAGAAGAAAAAGTTATAAGTTCCACTAACATATTTACAAAGCCTCTGTCTTACCCAAGAAATTTCTTGCATCTGCACAATTGCTTGGAACTCTTTGAACCCTTGCTCATTCATTTGGTCAGAAGTACTGGGGAAAAACTGGTACAGTTCTCCCACCCACCTTGATTGCTGGCAAAGAAAATCAAAACACAAAGAAATTCACAAAATATAAGAAATAATCTGAATATAAGACACTGCATCAATGTTGGTTCTGTTAACTATGACAGATATTTGGACAGATTATTTTGTTAGTTGAACAGATTTATCATGGAATAATTTCTAGGCAAAGGCTAACATTTTCAAATGTCAGTACCCAAAAATCAATCTCCAGGCACACAATTAAACAAGGCATAATTTTCAACTGTACATCTGTGTAATTTTAACTTTCCAGTGAAAATCTCATGACTCCCAAACAAGATTATTTTTATATTGTATGTATATGTAGTGCCAAGGTCTGAGAGGCTTCAGGTTTTGTGGGGAAGGATTCCAAGAGAACTTTCCTTCTCCAGATAAAGTCCCTGCTTGACCATAGATATTAAATAACTCTTGACTAGCTTCATACCAGTTTACATCCTTCTGTGCTTCACAAGGAGGAAAAAATAAATGGTTGAGAATTGCTGAGAAATAAATATGTTAAAGAGATGATCAGAAAGTTAAGTTTTATGGATGGTGGGTAATATATTAGGGAAAGCAGGCTTGGCATATATTAAAAAATTTCATTTGTTTCAAACCATCTTTTCTTATACAAAGTGCTAAGGATATAAGAAAGTTTATTCTTCCTTACTCCTCCTACAGAAGGTAGACATTCTTGTTTTTCTATTTTGTTTCCATCCATGCGGATCCAGGTAGTACTAGAAATATCACCCAGACAGTTGGAAGCAACGATCTTGATTTTTATATTAAACTGTTTTACTTATATACAATGAAGTTTTGGACAACAACATTAGAACACGTTTTAGCAGACGTGCAAGCCTGCTTGTCTTGCCCCCACTTTTACAAAAGGGAAAGAGAGATATTAAATGTACATCACAAATTTAGAAGTAAGCAGCCGGCTGACAAATCTTTCCTCTGCTGATTCTTGTCTTGTTAGCTTTTTTGTAAGTCTCCCAAGAGTTTCTTTAGCTGTACCATGTGAAATTTCACTACTGCTATTTTCTACTCTTGCAGCAAAACCTAGTATTTCATCGTAAACAAATAGTGTTAACACTTGTGATGCTTAATGTTTTGTCAGTTTGCTCAGCAAGTGTGAAGAAAATGCAAACACTTCCAAGCCTTTTTTCATGCTGTCAGACTTCACTAAGTCGAGGAGATCTCCCAAATGGATGGTCTTGTATGCTGCATTTAGATCATTTGTTGAAAAATTAAGAGTTGAAACTCATGTGATTCTTAAAACAGGCAATACCTGGTTAGTAAAACCTTTTTTTTCCACCTGGAATAAGTAAACATTTTTCTTCACAAGAAGCTTATAGGCTATGGACCTATTTTTTAGCTACAACAAGCTTGCTTCCCAGAATGGCCTGCCTTCCTTACATTTCTGTGAATGGCTTCCTGGATATTTCTATGCATAAGTTCCTACACACATGCTTTATTTTATATTTTGATATAAAAATCTGCACATTATCTACCCAAGTAGATATGCTTTTCAAAACCTAAATTTTTCACCAATATTTTTATCTTTCACCACTTCATATAATTAGTCATTGGTTCTATTTATATATCACTCTTAAAAAAAAGAAAGAGCTAGCTGTGTCAGATAAATCATTAATAACAGATACAATGTCCAATTGCAATAACTTATATTAACTTTAAGAAATGTGGGTAACCTTAGGAAAAGTTGATATGCACAATTCCTACTATGCAGACTGACACAATTTTAGGGGTTTATATAAAGTACTCAAAGTAGTAATCCTGAAGTTACTGTCCCTTTGATTTCAAAAGGTGTTTGAGATGCATTAAAACCTTGAAAATGTAAAGTTCAATGTATTTAACAGGTATCTAGTGCTTTATGACAAGGCCTAGATATTCACGCTGGCCTCTAGCTGCTAATCCAGAAGGTTACAGGTTTCCATAGACCATAATCTGCAAGCCCCAGGCAGCTGTCTCTGATACTCCATTGTGATCTCAAACGGCGAGAGATGGTTATTTTTAAGCAACTGAATCAAACCAGTAATAATGATCTGATACATCTCTTACCTTCCAACTAATTTAAAGCTGAAAATGAGATGCAACATACCACGTTGCTCTATTTAGTATGGTAGACAAAAGGAATGCTCATTCTTGGGGTTGTCCACCTGTGAATGGTTGAGTGTAGTGTTTGGGCCTTGGGGGGGGGGTGTCGTGGTGGTGGTGTTTATTCTTTTTTTAAAGTCTGTTTGTTTGGTTTTTTTGAACAATTCTTTACATATTGCACTGGTGTAGTGCAGTCAAAAGTATTGTAGATGTGATCAGAATTGTACTTAAAAAAGCACATATACAATCCTCTTCTCTGAACTGATCTGAAAATTTTCAGCAAAAGTCTATAACATCCTTCATAACGCTATGTTAATATTCAAGGCAGCATAATCAGGACAATGGGCCAATTGTTACAGCATGCTTATATCAGAAGCAGGAGACGGGGCTTAAAATCCTATATAATTCATTCTTTTTTAACTAGCTATTGATTTTCTTACAAATACTTTAAATTAAAACATTTAAGCTGTCTGTCTTGTAGTTTAGCTATAGATTAACAGGGTTTACATTTCACTTTATGAAATGAATTCACAACACATCACAAATGTTCTAATATTTTATCCCGTAACAGATAAAAGCGGGCTCGGAGGTGATGAGCAGCAGAGCGCTGGAGGGGACAGCGCTCAATGCTC
>NW_008796218.1:12034262-12041970 GCF_000699145.1 Aptenodytes forsteri | reverse complement strand
CAGGCTAAACAACCCCAGTTCCCTCAGCCGCTCCTCAGAAGACTTGTTCTCCAGACCCCTCACCAGCCTCGTTGCCCTTCTCTGGACACGCTCCAGCACCTCAACGTCCTTCTTGTAGTGAGGGGCCCAAAACTGAACACAGTATTTAAGCTGTCTGTCTTGCAGTTTAGCTATAGATTAACAGGGTTTACATTTCACTTTATGAAATGAATTCACAACACATCACAAATGTTCTAATATTTTATCCCGTAACAGATAAAAGCGGGCTCGGAGGTGATGAGCAGCAGAGCGCTGGAGGGGACAGCGCTCAATGCTCCATTATTGAGCTGCCAGCAGGAAGAGAAGGTGGAGAGGTAAATAAGTTGTTGTTGGTATCAGTTAGCAACTAAACATTATTCTACCCATGCAGAACAGGAAAAAGGTATGAAAAAAGTGAGGTGAAAAAAAGTTGTCTCCATAAGCCACTTAATCTTACTTAGGATGTAACAGGGACATGACTAGAAAATTAAGAAAGGACCTTTTCCTAGGAACCACCTAATCCTGGATGCAGGTTTTATTACCTACGTTACTAAATTACAGGTACAATACTGATTATTTTGACAAAAAATTTCAATATCTCCTTTGCTGTTTTGAACCATGGAGTAACACAGATTTTATCACATGTGCCCATTAATCTAAAAACCAGAAATGAAGAGCATCTGGAATTTTAACTCACACTTGAGTGCATCACCCAGGAATCCCTTCCCGAGAAACAAGAACAGGTCTAGCGGGTACACTCTGTTTAGCTCAGGTTTGACACTTTTTGAATGTAACAAAACAAACTTAAGAAAAGACTGACCTGTGAGGTTTAAAGAAAATCTCTCATCCTAGATACTTCATTTTTAAAACATTTCTATTACCGCCATGAATATTTTATATGTAACTATGTTTTATACATCAGTTTATTTCTGATTAAACTTTTACAATATTTGCATCACAAGAACATAGTTTCACCAGACTAAAGACAACAAACATGGTCTCTGCAGGACAGGGAGAGAAACGAAGAAAACGTATCTGAGAGGAGTAACAAATCAATGTTAGCTAAAACATTGGACAAAAACAGGCAATTGCAACATGTTCTAGAAAAAAACTATCATTAACTCTGATTAAAAAGTCTCAATTACTTAGGGACACACAGAATTTTATTACTTGAACTATGTAATAAACTGCTCTTAGTAATCTCCTTGACTTAACAGAGACTAACTCAACAGTATAAAAATATAGAAAATAAGGAAGAATATCAAAATCAAGCCTCTAAATTGCACAGTATCTGAGGTAAGCACTAATTCAATCTTGGCTGAGGTCTCAGAACACTACTGGGACCTAGTGATAAATTTCTTTTCCTGAAGGAACTAATTCCAAAGCCCAGAACCCACTGCCATTCCTACAACTCATATGAAACCCTTCAAGCACATGCTAGAATAACATGGTGGGGAGAGGGAAACAAAAAAAATCTGTAGCAATCTACTTCCAGGCCATTTACCCAGATTGATGGCAACTAAACTGGAAGCAGACTAGTAACTCCTGCAGGATTTAGTACAGAGAGAGCATTCAGCAGCCTCTGATGCCACCGGAAGTTTCCAAACATCTATGTAAACTTATAAACAGAAAGAAAACATTGTAGGAAAAAAACCCAATTGTATTCCATTTCTTGTCATTAAAACACTTCTTTTCATATTTATAATAAATTGCTACAACAGGAGTTGCCCAGTTGTGTCAGACATCTTGTTATATAGAATATTTTTAAAATAAAGGTTAAAAGTTTTTACAAGAGAAACAAAAAAAACACATTAATGCACAGGCAAATTTAATTTCTTGCTTCCTGCTGGACTTTTGGTTTTTATGTTTTTGTTCTGCTTCAAAATGATTTTTAAACAGACTTGGACATCCTTTTACATAACATTGTCAGTTTGAACCAGATTTATTTGTCCAATGAAGTATGTTTTATCAGAACATTCATTACCCTTTTTGAACATAGTGGAGTCAAGGATCAGCAAGCAATTTTCCTTCTTTCCTGTTCTCAAAAGTGTGATTTTTTTTAGTGAGGTTAAGCAGTGCTTTTTCAAATTCCCTGTGCTTGATGTGTCATCTGTCGATGAGTCAAGCCTGTTATGCTGGAACTCTGAATACAAGAATCGTCCCTCACTTTGAAAACTTTTAAAAGCAATGTTTTATTGTTTCTATAGGGGAATTTGAACTATGCTCTCCTTTTATTTGTAGATGTCATGGCCACACCCATTGGTACATGGTGTTGACTTTGTACACAACGTCTTCAAATATTCATACTTCCACCATGACTGCATTTGCCTAACTAGTTCTGTTTTGAAAGACTAAAGCTACTACATCAACATGAACAGACTGGAATTTCTTTGCATTTTTAGAAACATCTGCTCTACATGTCACTGTGTAATATATCTATATATTTACTGTAAAAGAAATCAAGGTGTTACTTTACTGCCAAAAATTTAAGCATGTACAGGACATTACTATTTTTGACACACCGCAGATGGAGTGCTTTAAAAAGGACAGTTTAGCCTTTGCAGCCACATGTAATGGATGCATACCCAGCCTCCAGATAAAAACAACTCTATGAAGTAAATGTTTGGTCTGGCCTTCTGCTTTTCACTGAATTTTACTTCTAACAGCTGCTTTCTAGTTCACATAAAAATACTACTGATAATTGAGGGAAGAGCTTTGCATCTAAAACTTGACTCATCAACTTGACTTACTGATCAGCTTATCCCCTTCCTTAATTTAAGGGAGTTTGAATTCACAGGTCCAAACTCCCAGGAAAATATTCTGATCAGACAATGACAGGCTGGATAGGGGTACCCTTTATGACTCTTACTATGAAACTGTGCCATTATGTAAAGAAGCATATAATATTCACAGGGAGAGAATAAAAAAGCAGGAGTATGAGACCCTTCATAGTGGTTACAACTTTTAGCTACAGCATTTGTAATTTCTAAAAGCTCTTACGTCCTTTACCTTGCTTAAAGCATAAAAGAACAGTGAAGAAAATTGGAAAGCCTACGGAAAATGCGCAAGCATTGGCATGCATTAGGAGACTTTGGTGGGGTAGAGGAGCAGGAGGGGAAGATTTATCAGTCTCCCACGATACCCATTTCGTTGCTACAGGTGAGGCAGCGGTGAAAATGAGGTATTTTTATTTTTTGCCCGATCCATCTTTTAATTTCTCAAACTCTGCCTCTTCTCAGTGAACAGTCTTTGCTGGTCATTTTTGTTCTTAGGATACTTCAATTGCAAAAGGAAATGCTGGTCCCATTTAAACTTTATGTTATTATTTTTAATTAATCTGTTAAACTAAATTGTCACTTAAAAGAACACATCTGTTTTGTATCATCTGAAAAGTTGAATTGATTCAGGAGATAGTCCACAATATCTAAAAAAAAATCTTAATCTCAAAGCTTCAGAATATATCTGTAGCCAGCACTGTAAAGTATTTTACAGTAAGTAGATAAATACCTCCGTGACCGTTATGTGGAGGGGAATTCATAAAAAGGAAAGGGCGATATCTCAGCATGGAGATTCTCCTGTGCTCTTTTACTTTCATAGCTACATGTAAGAGCCAAAGAATAATCCAGTTTTAAACATTCTTCTCCTAAAAGCTTTTTCTGCAGTGTTCAGGTTCACGTATTATGTCCCATACACAGAAAGTAAGACTGAAAGTCTATTAGTGTTTCAGCACAGGTTAGAAAAATCCTTCTGAGGTGAGTCTCTGACCGTTCCCTTTTACTGTGCTTTGGTTCGCACCGTGGAGTGGTCTCACCAACCATGAACTGGATTCTGTCTGGAGGATACACTGCAGGAGCTCACGTACCACACTCCAGCTGCAGAGGGGCAGGCAGCAGCCCATGGGACTAGACTAGAGCTAGGCTGAAGAAAAACCACTCCAACACAGGCATAATGGGGATGTCAGGTCCTCAGCACCAGCTGTTTTACTCTGCAGATCCATTCCTATTTATCCACCTGCTAACGTAGAAGTAACTCAACTGCCTGCCAACTGCATGTTAAGCACCATGACTAGCATTTCTTGCATATGCTCATTCTTTCTTTTTGTCTCTCACAGAATCAGGCAGAGAGGTTGCTGCTAAATAGCACAAGACATTCTCTCTCTTCAGTGCCTGAGCAATCTGTCTCTGTGGTTTTCCCAGCCTTTATGAGCCCAAGGATTTGGAAAATAAAACTGTCACGTAAACCCAACTAAATCATGTCGTACAGAACAAAGCAGAGACAGAACTCTGGCTGGCCAGAAACACAGTACTGTGCTTATACCACTGATATGTGGAAAAATAAATGCTTCTCTCAACTGAGAATTTTTTACTTTCATTTTTCCTTCAATAAATAATACTGAGTTAGTGTAGATGCTTTCTAAGATGGAGAAGAATGAAGCAAAATTAAGTGGTATTGAACATCAAAACATCATTTTAGCTAAGCAGCAGGGTGTTTAGATCCTTGCCGAAAGCTTATCTGAACTACTGGAAGCTCCTTGACTCTGCAAAATTTTGTAATACATTTTAAAGCAGGTAAAATATTAGGCACTTCAGCTGCCAGGAATTTCCCATCAGCAAAAAGAGAGGATGGGGAGGAAAGAAGCTCTTCCATCCTTTCAGAACCTAGGAAAGGCTGGTGCTACAGTCAGGTGACAGTTAGTGGTATTGGGTGTTGTTTTATCTAAATTTTCCTTCTATCAAATTTGATTATAGATCATTAATGTATTTTAATACAACTAGCTTCTATTCTTTTTTTAAGGAAAATGTGTCTATATTAAAAAGTATTCTGAAAATGCAATTTTATGTATGCTTATGAAAATCATTATTACAATTACGTGTATAGAATATTTAATTGCATGTATGCAGATGGATAATTTCCACCATTTGCATATGCACATCCCTAAGTGTTTGCAAGAACAATCATAATATTTGGACGTAATCCATTAGCTGGACAATTACACAAATTATATATTTGTATTTTAAATGAGCCCCTTATTTTTTCTACATTCTGTGTAATATTTGATCAACTCATTAAGAAACATGACGATTAAAATTCAGGAATGTCTGGATGCATGCCTGTTACACTTAATTAGTGATTGCTGAAAAAAAGATCTGAGAATTATCATACTGCATAATGGCAAAGATCTACACAGCAATAAAAATATTCAGCACAGTGTTTTAATTCGATTCACTGTCTTTGGTAAACTTAAACAGGTGAAGTAAAACACACTATTTTGCATTATATCAGGGTTTAATTTTAGAGTTTTATTTACAAATGCTACAAGTCATTTAAGGAAAGGAATAAGTGTCATAGTAGGAAGGTGTAGTATTACAGATTTTTTTTTACAGCCATGCTGTCATGGCTTCAGTATATATTAAATATTTAAACATGTATACCATACATTAAAAAATTGACAGAGCAGCAGAGGATGAAAATGCAGCACTTTTGGTATAAAGATTTCAGATACAATACAGGGCATGAAAGCAAAGTAACTGAGTAAGTGTGAATCATCCTGCTAAGATGCTGAAAATGTTCAAAGGGTTAAGGATGGCAAATCACATTTTGTTGCTATGTGCAGCAAGGATAAAAATCTACTGGAACCCCCTTTAATAGGTGAAAGGTGGTCTGAGCCGAAACGCACATACTGACGTCCAACCCTTCCCCAGAGAATCAATGATGTTTTTTTGTGTGTGATCAATGTAATATTCCACAGCTAAATTTAGGGACTCTGCATCCTATGAAAATGGCACCTCTCTATGACTAATTAACAATAAAAAATTGTGGTTATCTACAGGTTTAATTATTTAATCTCCAAGGTTTTGATTAACTTAAATCTTTTTAGTAAGGACAAAAGAGTATATGGAAAAAAAAATGCATTTTTAATGTTGTTTATTCAGAAGGGATTCTGTAATTTTCCCTAGTCAGCTTGTAAGATTACACCATCTTTGCTGTTAACTGCCCTAACCCAAGCAATATACAGTGTGAGACCGACTGCTAATAAACTGCTTCACTGTGTCTGTGTATTATTTGGCTAAATCATAAACTATGCCTACATAACGTCTCCTTATTTTGGAATGTTAAAGACTTTTAGTAATACAGAGATCATAAAATGCAGTGTTTGATTTTTCATGTGTCAGAAGAAAGCCGAAAAGTTAAAAGCAGATGTCTTTAGCCACAGTGACAGTAACTGGTTTCAGGCATATTTTATAAAGCAAACAAATCTTTACACCCAGGTCCACTCTCTTTTCAGTACTGGCACTGCATCTGCGTGTTGACAAGTCATGGGGTGATAGGTGTTGCTTCCACCAAAGTCAGAGGGAGTATTGTCTGATATCAGTGGGGCCTGACTTCACTTTTAATAATTCATTTGTCACACAGGCTGAAGTATTTGCAGTGATACAGTGGGTGGGTATTGTGCAAAGGATGAAATAGGAAAGAGACACTCTCACCATAGAAACTCTTCCAGGAGCCAGCATCATTGTAAGTCCTGTTTTCTCCAAGCACTCCAAAGATTCTTGCTTATATGTTATTGCCCTGCCCAAAAGTGCATAACAAATCATTTAAATGAGGATTTAAAGGAAGAAACAGACCTGAAACACAGGGAATAAGATTTCAGTTCTCAGCTCTGACACCAACTTGCTCTAAAACCAGAAGCGAACCCCTTATGTGTCAATTTAGCAATATTAATAAGAGAAATTAGCAAGTGAGGAGATTTTTGAGAGTCCTGCAATTCATATCACAGTGGGAAAAACCCCATGAAAGTCTGCTTTTAAAAATATACTCTGCACTCTTCCCTTTTTTTTCTCCTTAACCTTCCCCCCAATTTGTAAAATGGAAAAATGAACATACACTGTGAAAATGAATATTTTAGTATCAAGTATTGTTCCTAGTACCATGAATATTTAATCTATTTCTGCAGGACTTACCTTATCAAGCAGAAGTCCATTAGGGATAAACTTCATATGATGTAGGCATTACTTTGAAATAGTTTTTATGTTAAGCTTATATTCAAATGCATTTTTGCAGGGAGAATCCTACGCCAGCAAATAAAACAAATTTTCAAGAACCAATTAACATATATACAGGAAAAATAATGACACTTTATTCAAATACCTGTAGAAAAGTTCTATTTGTATGATTTCAGGGTGCCCTTGTGATTCACAGAATCATAGAATCATTTAGGTTGGAAAGGACTTTAAAGAGCCCCGACCCCAGCCGTTAACCTAGCACTGCCAAGTCCACCACTAAACCATGTCCCTAAGCGCCTCATCTACTCGTCTTTTAAATACTTCCAGGGATGGTCACTCAACCACTTCCCTGGGCAGCCTGTTCCAATGCTTGACAACCCTTTCGGTGAAGATATTTTTCCTAATATCCAATCTAAATCTCCCCTGGCGCAGCTTGAGGTCATCTCCTCTTGTCCTATTGCTTGTTACTTGGGAGAAAAGACCGACATCCACCTTGCTACAACGTCCTTTCAGGTAGTTGTAGAGAGCGATGAGGTCTCCCCTCAGCCTCCTTTTCTCCAGGCTAAACAACCCCAGTTCCCTCAGCCGCTCCTCATAAGACTTGTTCTCCAGACCCCTCACCAGCCTCGTTGCCCTTCTCTGGACACGCTCCAGCACCTCAACGTCCTTCTTGTAGTGAGGGGCCC
>NW_008796218.1:12027118-12032902 GCF_000699145.1 Aptenodytes forsteri | reverse complement strand
TTTCCGCACATGGGGATGGCCTGCTCCTGCACCTTTAAGATTTCCTTCTTGAAGAAGGAAAGGCAGACATGATCTCTCCAGACAGAGAAGTCGCATAGCATTATCATTAAACCAACAGAAAGAGAGATATAATGGTCAACAAAAGTCAGGTTTACAGTTTTCACTATTGGAAAGTTAGCTACACATGGACAACTCAGGTAGACTGTTTCATACTTTAAATTAGTTATTTTAAATAAATGCGATATTTTGGCCAATGAGTAAAACAGTCTACATATGGATTCCCAGACCCATAGTATCACAGCTCTCCAGCGATATTTTTAGAATTCCAGTGCTAACAATGCTTTCTGGTTCATCCACAATTATGGGCCAAGTCCTGATACCATCATCCTACAGCATAATAGATACATACAGACCTCTCCAGCTGTTACATGGCCTCCTTTACCCACAGTGTTTTGTATTAAATATAGAGTTTTGGTAAATGTTTATATTGTCACAAAAATATGGATCTTGTGGTCTTATCAGGTAAGTGTAAAGAAAAAACATTGAAAAAATTTTTTCTATTGCAATGGACGTGTAAACAAACAAATCAAATCTCTTCTTAGACCATTCAGCTCTACCTTGCCTAGAGAAGGCAAGAGGCATAGCTGTCAGGATGATTGAAATCCTATCTAATCTCTGCTGAAAAGTGTGAGGACTCATTGTCACTAGCTTTCTCCACAGTCCCCCTTCACAGACAGACTCCAGATGCCAACATTTCTCTAGAAATAAGGTTTCAGGGCCATTTTATAAATACATGACCTTCTGGTGGAAAAAAAGAGAGCCATTCACATATTCCCCCTCATACAGATAAATAAAAAAGAATCCTGGTTTGTTCCATGGAGAAAGAATATTCACAGAACTCTGTTCAGTCTTCCTCTCTGTAGAGTGTTTTCTACTAAACATTAAAACAAACTGTAGCGACTGAAAGACACGGAAGCCTCAGTCTTTAGGGGGAGCAAACACCTGTGAATACCACTACTTCCAAGGGGTTACTGATCATTATGAACTCTTGACTATCACACAGTAAAATAAGGAGGCCATCTCTATTTCACTTGAATATGTACAGTTGTCTTGTTTTTTTGAAATCCTGTAAATCATCTGTGCACAGAATAGGATACAGTTGAATTTTAGCAATGCTGAGGTATGTCTAATTGGGAATGCCAGCCACTGCAATTTTACCTATTAAAGAGATGTATCCTATCAACATGCCTATCAAAAAAAAAATCAAACACAAGCAAAACACCCAAACCCAATCCCTCAAAACTCCCAAACCATTAAGAATACACTAACAATCTTGCCAGGCCCATTATAATCCCAGGTCACAAGCAAGACGCTTCTCTATCTCTAACAACGTTAATATGATGGAAAGAATGAAGACCAGAAAGACAGATGGAAAACTCATTTGGGAGATATTCAAACATTTGAGAAACTAAGCAACAGATTCAGCTCCATTCTGACAAAACAAGAAGGATATGTGTGGTAGACCTACCGGAACATGACACCGGAAGACAGCACATTCTTTTGATAATTTGCTGAAAGTTTCTAGCTGGCAGGATTTTTAGCTGTAGTTAGTCTGCTCTCAACTATGGTTCTTGCTATACGCAATGATAAAGGCCGACATAATGAAAGCAAAATTAAGTAAACTACAAATCTTGTGTGCAGTTTTTTTCAGGTGTTTACTCATTTAATACCCCTGCAGGCCCTAATGCTAGCTGATTATTCCCAGTAGTGCTCCATTTCAAATCAGTGACACAGAGACAGAGAAAGTTTACTCATACTATCCAGAACATGGTTTTGGAGCAAATTATTCTTCCATATGTTCAATATTTTTGGAAGAAAATAGTCCAGGCAGCCCTGTTTATTTATGTTTAACATTTTTGAAACAATTTTTAATCCGACCGAAGTAACAGGTGACTGCACTAAAAGAAGAAAAAGAAAACACCTCAGCGTGATCAGAAGCTATTTTTCAGATGACTCTGTCATGTTCCCGACAAAGAATAGGCAGCTGTCAGGGTATGTATTATGTCTGCACAGTGAAAGAGGCTGTTGTCCATTGGAATCCTGCTTTATTTGAAGCAAAAAGGAAATATGCAGGCTAAAAATGGAAGAAATTGCAGAAGGGTGGAAAACTGAAGGACAGAAGGATTAGGTAACTTCCAAGGTCACATACAACAAGCTTCTGGCACAGGTGAAAGACTCTCTTTTTGGTCTCGTCTTCTAATAACAGGCAGTATGGAAAAAATCTGTTCATGTAGTATGAGGAAATACTTGTTTTGCCCTTACAGCCCAGCTTTTCGTCTGTGCAATGCTGTGGGCTCACTGTTCTGCCCTGGGCTTCCACACTGCTAACGGGAAAAATCAGTCATGAAAACAGACCAGCTGTTGGAACAAAACTGGTTACACTTCCAGTCTTTTCATGGGTGATACAATCCACTCTTCCTTTTCGCAGATTAGTTTCTCTAAATGCATTCCAATTCCATCTAATAGATTCAATGGAAAACTACATAAGTCTTGCATTAAACAGTCACAGACATGTCACATTTATTTTTCCTTCAAGACAAATTCTTTCCCTATTGTGCATAAAGTTTCTAGAAGATGGACTTCAGACATGCTTTTAGGATCTCTGAAAAAAAGTGAATTGAAACATCAGGGATGTTTAGTCACATGATTAGAAGTAGCCAGGAAAATTTCATGATATGAACTGTTTCCTGACCTAGAGCTCAAACTAATGTGTCCATGGAAGATGAGAGTACAACAACACATTCAGAAATTAATACTGGCTTTGCAATTCTCAGGAATATCCTTACCCACTGTGATTTAGAGCAGTCACCAGGCAGCTAAGATTTGGGGCACCTTACAGCATCTACACAGCACCTATGCAAATGCATGATGCATCTTTGCTCTGAGAGTCCCTTTTCCACCCTACCTCAACAGTTCCTCCCCTGAAAGACTGAGAGGCAGAAGGAATTTTGCAGAATATTTTTGGCTGTGGGAGCACAATGAATTTGGCCCTGTACCTGTGTCATTCTACTAACACATAAAACACTGTTACTGACCCAACATCATTTGTGGCTTGCAGTGTGTAAGTGCAATTCCATGTTAAAGATACAGGATTACTTGTTCCTGGCTTTATTATCTGTTGACACTAACAATATATAGATTGACGAGCGTATCACAGTTCTGCCCTCTAAGGGTATCTGTGGCTGTCCTGTAAATAAATTAAGTGAAATGCAAATAATAAAAACAACTAAACCAGTTTGTGAAAGACTGCTTGTAAGTGTTCTATTAGTACTTTTGTCACTGCAGGCAACCAGAGTGTGAAGCTGGTAAGAAGTCAAGCAAGCTCTTGACGTCAGTTATTCCTCATTTGGAACAATTTTAAACAATCTTTGACTTATGTTCATATGCTGATCATTGATTAAGCCATGGGGATGTTTCCTCTGGTGTTTCTTTGCCCTTATTACTATAAACAATGTAGTACTTTTCCAAACCACTTAGTTTCAGACTCTATGTATGGTCTATTAATAAATGCACCCTTATATTTTTTGTTTTTCATTAATACCTAGAAGACAGCTGATTTTCTGACAAGCTCTGGATCTCTGAAACACTCATAATTATCAGCAATAAGTTATGTTTATTTCTCAGTTGCACTTGAACATCAGAATTTATGCACAAAGAATAAATCATTCCTCTAACAGAATGATCAATTTTTGTATTTCTCCATGTAGTTACACATTAGTCACTTGGCATTTTCAGTTAAATGAATATGTTCACTTAAAATAAATAGTAAGGAAAAAACAATAGCAGACATACAGACTTAATAGGCAAGCAGCATGCTTATTGCCGTAACCAAGGGACTTTTGATAAGAAACCACTGATGCCTGCTTTCATTCACACAGCACACACAGTGATTTTAGACAGAATTAATTTCTTGCAGTGTTTTTTATTAAAAGCAAAGGAAGGCTCCAGTTCACAGATTAATAACCTGTGAGTTATTATTTCAGCTGTGTTCAGCGAATATTGCATGTGTGTGCCTGGATTTCATGTTTCTTCATGGCATAGAACCCAGTACTATGGACTCTACAAGTTTTCTTTTCAGCCTTTCTCCACACCATTCTCAAAAGCCATTGCTATTTCTTGCTACCACCCATTAAAAGCCTTAAGTTGCCTCATGATAATTGTTTTTCAAGGCAGAGTCACTGAAATAAGGTGCTGCAGCTCAATAGATGGTCTGAGAGCTTTTTCAGAGGAGCTGTGGACAGTGCAACTACTAAACATAAGAAGGTCTGGTAGGTCAGCTATGAATTGTACATGAGATGTCTTGTATTGTGTGCTGAAGCTAAACCTGCAGGTGTCAGCTCAGCAAAGATGGGAAACTGATGCAATGACTGATATGAAAGAACAACACACCAAGAATTGCTGTTAACAGGAAAATTGTTCCTTTTCTTCCCATCTCTGGTTACAATCAGGAATGGCTCATCTTTCAGGCTAGCACTCCTCTAGGGCATGGCAGAGCAGAGATGCTTGGCCTCTGAGAGAAAGCGGGAAAAGGGAGTATTCCCAAAGCGGGAGGTGGAAGGAATGGAGAAGGTCTAAAATAGCAGGTGTGCAAAAGTACAGGAGAATGGGTTTGCCCCTCTGTCTGCAAGCTGCTAGACTCTATCAACCTCATTCTTCTGATTTCCAAATTATTACTTATCTTCACAGAGAGCATGTAATGGTTTTTTTCTGGCTGATTATAAATTCAATGCATCTTTAGCTGAGAACGGCCCAACAGAATAAACCAATTATGAAAATCTTAAGATCAAATTCCTGGCTTTGCCATTTCCATCCATAGAAAAACCATTTGAACCCTCCCTCTCTTTTCTGAGTATGTGAAATAACTCCCATTTTTTTATTCAGCTACTAATTCATGAGCTATCAGAAGCACCAACGGAGAGTGGTACAATGCAGAGCACTGCATAACTATGAGCTAGCAGACTAGTAGTTACGTATTTCTGTGGTCAGGTCATATAGTAACATGATCAGCCTGCTATCAGCTAGACCTGAACCTTTCAGCAGGATCGTGGAGCACAACAGTGTTTAAATTCAGTCACTTTCTGCTATTGTTTGTTGCTTCTCACAGACATGTTCTAAACTGTGACAAGAAGGAAACCCTTTAAGCTTCTTCACACATCTTTTTCTGTCTAAAAGGTGTTGAAGCGTGAAGTAACTACTACTAGGATGGTTTGGGATAAGTATTTTTATGTACATGATAACAGCAATTATTACTGGTTCTGAATATTGCATTCACGGTACTATGGCCTATCAGTTTTTTCCCCTTCTATTGGATATATGGAAATGCTTGGATAATTAAAATGATCATTGTATTGGGTTTACATGGCCAGGTTTTGGTAGCGGGGACCTGCAGGGTGGCTTCTGTGAGAAGATGCCAGAAGCTTCCCCCATGTCTGACACAGTCAGTTCCAGACGGCTCCAAGACGGACCCACCACTGGCCAAGGCTGAGCCCATCAGTGATGGTGGTCGCGCCTCTGTGATCATATTTAAGAAGGGGTAAAAACTGCTGCTCAACAGCAGCTGGGAAAGAGGAGTGAGAATACGTGAGAGAAAAACCCTGCAGACACCAAGGTCAGTGAAGAAGGAGGGGGAGGAGGTGTTCCAGGTGCTGGAGCAGAGATTCCTTTGCAGCCTGTGGTGAAGACCATGGTGAGGCAGGCTGTCCCCCTGCAGCCCATGGAGGTCCA
>NW_008796218.1:12025175-12026805 GCF_000699145.1 Aptenodytes forsteri | reverse complement strand
AAAAGACCTCTAAGATCATCGAGTCCAACCGTCAGCCCAACACCACCATGCCCACTAAACCATGGCCCTAAGTGCCTCATCTACACGTCTTTTAAATACTTCCAGGGATGGTGACTCAACCACTTCCCTGGGCAGCCTGTTCCAATGTTTAACCACTCTTTCAGTGAAGAAATTTTTCCTCACGTCCAATCTAAACCTCCCCTGGTGCAACTTGAGGCCATTTCTTCTCATCCTAATGAACGTCCTGATGAATTTACCACAACCCCTATTCCCCATACCCCTGCACCGCTGGCAGGGAGGAGGCACAGAAATTGGGAGTGAAGTTGAGCCCGGGAAGAAGGGAGGGGTGGGGTGTTTTTAAGATTTGTTCTTATTTCTCATTATCGTACTCTGATTTGATTGGTAATAAATTAAATTAATTTCCCCTAGATGAGTCTGTTTTGCCCGTGATGGTAATTGGTGAGTGATCTCCCTGTCCTTATCTCAACCCATAAACCTTTCATCATATTTTCTCCGCCTGGTCCTGCTGAGGAGGGGGAGTGATAGAGCGGCTTGGTGGGCATCTGGCAGCTAGCTAAGGTCAACCCACCACACCATTTACCTATCAAGGTATCATCGATTACAATAGCACAGCTTTGGAATAAATTCAGTTCCCCTTGATACTAACAACAGTTTTGCCATTTTTTCCAAAGATACAAAGTGCATGCTGGTCATATGCCAATGGTAGCTGCTATTAAGTCAAAGAGATCAACATATTCAAAGTGTATAGTGAATGATACTATAAGCACTAAAAGCTTTCCTTATGAATGTTTATATGTCATCTCCCCACCACCAGCACCCGCCTTTAAGGATGAAACAAACTCTGTAAAAACAACAAAAAAGGCCTGGAAGAACTGGGAGAATTAAAACATAACTACCAAGTATTTCCAGTGGAAAAACAAATATTTTGGATCACTCCTTTGAAGAAGCCTGCTCCTCTCAACTCTTACTGCAGTATTCCTAAGTAAGGCCCTTACAGTTCTTCCACTTGGACTTGTTCAAAACATCATTCCTGCTGCAGGGAGGCGAGCAAAATTATTGCCGTAAAATAAAAGGCCATGGGCAATGAATGGAAATAGACCTAGAATGGAAATATCTCTGTTAACTGTAGATGGAGGTTGCTCTACAGAGAACAGTGAGATGCTTTCCTTCCTCAGTGCTCCCCCTTTCTGTTCCTCACCTCCTGGTACTTATTCAAAATATTCTTCTCTGAATGTGCTGAGATTTGTCCTGTGATATATGGAGTGTAAATTCCAGCCTACCAAATAAACGGGATCAAACTCTAAACTGACTTATTAAGGCAACACATCTGGGGAGGTTTTTCCTGACAAACAGATTTTTATTTTATTTTTAATTCAGCGGACCCACAAAGCATGGTGGGCTAGCAGTTACTATTCTAACAAGTGCATTAGAGAAACAACAGGTGTTCCTGAATGTGCTGGTTTTGGCTGGGATAGAGTTAATTTTCTTCACAGTAGCTAGTATGGGGCTATGTTTTGGATTTGCGCTGAAAACAATGTTGATAACACAGGGATGTTTTGGTTATTGCTGAGCAGTGCTTACACAGAGCCAAGGCCTTTTCTGCTTCTCA
>NW_008796218.1:12015044-12022263 GCF_000699145.1 Aptenodytes forsteri | reverse complement strand
TCGGAGTGATGGCATTTGTCTTCCCAAGTAACAGTTACATGTGATGGAGCCCTGCTTTCCTGAAGATGGCTGAACACCTGCCTGCCGATGGGAAGTAATGAATGAATTTTGTTTTGCTTTGTTTGCGTGCACAGCTTTTGCTTTACCTGTTAAACTGTCTTTATCTCAACCCATGAGTTTTCTCACTTTTACCCTTCCAATTCTCTTCCCCCATCCCACTCGGGGGGAGTGAGTGAGCAGCTGTGTGGTGCTTAGTTGCCAGCTGGGGTTAAACCATGATAGTGAACAAACTTGTGAGAAGACTACAGTCCTCTTCAACACCACGTAAATTCACAGTTGTCACAGTTTAGTGTTGGGTGTGTAGGTACCTGAAAGCTCTTCTCTCCCCCACCCTGCTACCCAACACAATCTCCAAAAATACTGCTGTATGTACAGTTGCCAGCTGGGGTTAAACCATGATAGTGAACAAACTTGTGAGAAGACTACAGTCCTCTTCAACACCACGTAAATTCACAGTTGTCACAGTTTAGTGTTGGGTGTGTAGGTACCTGAAAGCTCTTCTCTCCCCCACCCTGCTACCCAACACAATCTCCAAAAATACTGCTGTATGTACAGCTAAGCAAACATTCAGATTATACTCACTGAAGGCAGCAACAGAGGTTAAGAGAGAAATGCTATTAACATGCAGTGCTACTCCTACACCAACAGCTGGTAAGCCCTTACAAAAGCATAAATAAACTAATTAGACACAGAAAAATCTTCAGTGTAATGATGTCCATCCACACATTGTACCATCTTTGATAAGCAAGGGGAAAAGGGAATCAACACAATTTCACTTGCAGGCATACGACCTATGCACCAGTGACCTTTATCTAAGTAGCAGGGTACCTTTACGTATAGCTATGTGCCAATGTACACAAGCATGCCTGGCTACCCCATTAACTGGATACAAATTCCATCAATTTCTCTACGTAGCCTTTCAAGAAAACCTTTTTCTTTTTTTTTTTGCATTCATAAGAGCTGCAGCAGTCTAAAAATTCCCCAAAGGAATGTGTGGGAGCTCGTGTTACCTGTGTAATAATACTCTGATTGTGAAGTTTTCACTACCTATAATGGAATACTGAAGACAAGTCATTGTACAAAGTGAGAGCATCTATTAAAATTTAATTACAGTATTTCTACTGTTGTTTCCAAAAACCTGCAATGCTGTGTACATTTCCTGGTATGTATGCAAGTCTACTATCCGACTTTCAGCTAGAAGAGTAAAAATTCTTACTTAATTTAATGCATCAGACTGGGGAGAAGAAGGTGAAAAGGGGAAAGAAGAATTCCGCAAGATCTGAGAAAGCACTACTGCAAGACGGACAACTTTGTCAGCAACTGTGCATATGGCTGTATGAATCTGTGTCTACTTATTTCTGGGTATTAGATTTAATTCTGTTCAGATGGAGGTTAATTTGGTTGACCTCAGTTTCTTCCTTTTCCATTTCAATGATCATACCACAACATGGGCATGGACCAAAGTTCGGTGTTTCATTAGATTTGGTGCTACATAAGGCTTTTCACTGAATTATTTTATTCCTCTCCAAATAACATATTTATTTGCTTTTCAACTCAAAGCTACATGCATGAATTGCACAATCATATCCACAGAAGATTAGGTTTGCAAAATAAGACACAATACCAAAGCATCCAGTAAGCATGGCTGCTGGTTTCAGTAAAAGCAGAACCAGAACATAAATGCTGCAAATTAGATCCTATGCTGTCATACAGCTATGCAGTTCAGTTTTAATCACCTTGTTAGCGGTGGTTTTAGTTTAGGTCAGGATGTCCTCTGACACAGATTTTAATGACATATTAGAGGTATAGATAGTAGTATCAAGAACAGTTTTCCAAATTTTGCAAAAGTGAAGAGAGTGAGAATCTAAAGCAAACAAGAAATAGGCTCGGAGTGAATTTAGTGCTGATGAAATAGCCAAGATTTTCTCCCAGCCATAGGTTCTCCTAAACTTAGAGATCTGCAAAGTCATAATTGTATTTTCTTCTTGTTCATTTAAGAAATATCTTGTATGTTCTTAGTGACATGTAAAAACTACTTATTAATGATCTGCAACTTTTCCATTGACTGTGGGACACTGCCATTTTGCCACAATGCCAAAACCTACTTAAAGTGTTTTGCAGAGTCACTTGCTACTCAATGAAATTAAAACAAATAGAAGATTTTAAATTTCACAATACTTCATGCAGACAAGATTTCAAAACAGAGAGAACTGTGAAAGCCTTGGTGGATCACAGAAAAGAATACTACAGGCAGGGGCTTTTTTCTGTATGCACCATTAACGATTATATAACTGTGGAGGGAAATAAAGTATGCTAGCACTAATAATCTGCCTCCCATCAATGGCACAAATCAGCATAAATCTCCCTACAGCAGAGGAACAGCACTGATATACATCAAATATTGGACCACTCTCTGTGGTCCACATTGGACCACTCATCCACTCTTGAGGTATGAGGTTAGGGTATGTATTCTACCATTTACTGGCAGCAGTCGGAACATTCCCTTCATCTTAAAAAAGATCTTAGGCACCCACTACTGTAATCTTCACATTTATAGTAACCTGCCAGCTTCTGCTTTTATTTAAAGTAAGTTCTAATTGTACATGGGATTTTAGGTCTCAGTTTTTGGACCACTCATCCACTCTTGAGGTATGAGGTTAGGGTATGTATTCTACCATTTACTGGCAGCAGTCGGAACATTCCCTTCATCTTAAAAAAGATCTTAGGCACCCACTACTGTAATCTTCACATTTATAGTAACCTGCCAGCTTCTGCTTTTATTTAAAGTAAGTTCTAATTGTACATGGGATTTTAGGTCTCAGTTTATATTTGTAATATGAAGCAGTATTCCCCTACAGATTTTTCAAGGAAAGCTGAGAAAACACTATTTTTTGAGAACACAAGTGAAGAAGTAGAAATTTTTTTTTTTTTTAGTGTTGGAAGAACAATAATTTTAAAAAAATAGAGACAATGAAAAGCAGTACTTGAAAAGAGAAATTTTCATTCATATACTTGCTATTGTATTTCCACCAGAGTCAGAATTATAAAATTTGCTCCGAGTTCCATCATTTAATTTTTATCATTCAATACTTTATTTTCATATCAAAGATTTTCACTAATACACGATTCCTGTAGGAACGTTATAGGATTATTTGCAAAATTTTTTTCTCTTTTCTCTCCCCTTGAGTTTTCCATTCTAAGCAGGAAATGATGCTGCTAGTATTTGGATTAGCTCCAGGAAGAGGAGTAGACTAATAGCATATGTGCTGGATGAGAAAAGATTGTAGACAATGGAATACACTATATGCATA
Organism: Aptenodytes forsteri; assembly: GCF_000699145.1. NCBI lineage: Eukaryota > Metazoa > Chordata > Aves > Sphenisciformes > Spheniscidae > Aptenodytes > Aptenodytes forsteri. Next base: position 12,018,892 of record NW_008796218.1, on the reverse strand, counting down.
TGCTTACTTCAAAAAAAGATATCCTGCTCTTGCAATACCTGCACTTTTACTGTTGCTCCCTGCTGCCCACTCTAATGAACAAGTTATGCTCTTCACCTTTATAGATCCTGTCTTATAACAGAATTGTGCGGTGAAAATATTAATTGCAGCAACATGCCATACTAACAGAAGGATTTATTCATGCCCCTACTTACACTGTTACTCAATGATTTAGCATGCCAGTGAATTTGTAGATTTAACTTACTGCAGATTTCATTTCTTGTAAAAGAGAACATCAGATGTTTTCCTTATTTCTGTAGGCTACACTTGTCCTGCTAGCTCATGTGAGAACCTTGTAAACAACACAGAATACAGTAGCAGTAGCTTATGTCTACAGGGATAGACAACATAACTAAAAAAGAAATCCAGATTTTGATGTTGCTGAAATACCCCAGTTTGGGGTAAACGAATGGTTCTCTCTCCTCTTTTCCATTTCCTGTACTTTAACAAAATTAATCAGCTTGCAGTGCATGGTATTTGCACTCTTCCACCTGGCTATGCAGCAGAAGGTCTGGGAGCTGGAGCCCAACTCATAGTCAGGATGAGAGGGAAAGCTTTTAATAGCCTATGAAGTGGACATGCCTTTAAATAAAAAAAATAAATAAATTAAAATAAGCCAAATAGCTTGGGGTGAGGGAGAGTTCCACAAGCTGGGCAAAAAGCCCCTACCCTACCCGCAATGTTCCATGAGGTTCATGCAGATATGAGTTCTGCCCCCCATCCTTTCACCTGATGGGAGCAGAGGCCCAGAAAATAGCGCGTTACTTTATACCATAAGGTTTTCACTCATTAATGAAATACGTAGTTTTTCAGATATACATCATATATTTGATTGTGATCATCTGGCCACAAGGGTATATCAGGGCAACAATAGAAGAAATTGCAATTGTTAAGTTTTGAGTTTATTGTCTCAGAACATAACCCCATGGTCTACAAAGTACACAAGGCAAATAATATATATGTTATATTGCAATACATGCCCAAGTTACTCTTCCACGCAACGGGCAAGTAAGCACTCACAAGTACTTTACTGTGTGACTCATATCTATATTTTGGGTCAAATTTTGCTGAAGACTATCGTTATCAAATACCATATAGCATTATGGGTTTCTATACATTACGCTTCTTTGCTTGTCCAGCAAAATGAATGTATCATATAAAACATTGCTAACTCTTTATCCTTGTATCCCTAAATAAATTTTATATACTTAGTTTCAGCATCATTCTTTCCAAATTTCATCATGAAACTTACTAAAAAACCCACAATGTAGCACCCAAAACTGAAGAGGCTAAATCTCAATTTAAAGAACATGAAAAGACACGAAAGAAAGATTGGGTAAAGTTTAAGCCAATGAAAGTATGAGTCATTATTATATAACAAGCAAGTTGGGTATGTTCTGATATTTTAAGCTGAAGAAGAGATAGGTTGAGAGGGGAAGAGAGCACAGAAGTGGGAGTCAACAGGGGAACTGAGGTAAAGTAAGTGGGTATGTAAAAGTTTAGGAGCACTAATAGGAACTTAGATGTTCCCTTAATTCTTGTTTTCCTACCTTTTTTTTAAAAAAAAACTCAGGTAGAGTTCTTAAAAACGTTAACTCTGGTTTCATCCCAAGGGATGAGGTATCTATTTAAACCATATCAATGTAATTAATTTTCACTAGGTAACTATTAGGCAACTTCTAGGTAACTTTGTCAAACTTCTTCCATTCATAGAAGACACAGCTGGGTATAAATTAGTCTCTAAAAATACTTTCACACAACCTGCTTGTTTTCTAGTCACTGTCTTCTTATGTTATGCTCATTCCATCTGTCAATAGATATGAGTCACACATTCGACCTTTCAGTTTCACTTGCGCACATAAATTTCTTCCAATTTCCTGTGAAACAAACACTTTTAACTCTTTAGGGGCTAGCAATTTGCACATATAGCGTGCTAGAATGGTTAAGGTAGAAGCAAGCTCTTGTGCTGATATTCTTAGCTTTCCAGCCTGCACTACCTTTTGAAAGCAGACTGTCTCTTCATTTTGCTGACCACCCTTCTGCCCACACTACTACTAACTTTCACTGAAAAACTAGCAAATATGTGGAGCTCCAGTTTAAAAACCACAGTCTAACTATATTTTCAAAGAAAGCTAAAGAGCAGAGAAGCAGGTACAAGTCACTCCTGATATTACCAGCCACAATCAGCAGATTCACTGAAGGAAAGCTATCATTTTACCATTTTTAAATCTGCAGTAGGCAACATTTGGTTCAAAGCTAACTTAAAAATAAAGACTCATGCTTGCCCAAATGCTACCCACTGACATAAATCATGATGCCTTTACGAATAGATCATATCTTTTTCTCCCCAAACAACAAACACCTCCAGTACAAACAAAGGAGGAACATGGCCACAAAGAACAGAGCAAAATGTGAAAGCTAGAGCATTATTCTGGGATTTGGGAATATATTGCCTTACTCTTTCTTTCAGGCATAGTACACAATTTAATTTAATCTTTCAGGGAGCTTTCAAGACAAAGGGAAAAAAATTATCGGTTTTAATAAGAACAACAAAGCTGGACTACTGAAAAAGAGACCAAATTCTGCACAGTGGTCTGATAAAGAAGGACAGAAACTTGACATGTCCAATTTTTTCGTAGACCTCATTTATGAGCTCATTTAAATCATTATTGTTGAAACAGCAGCTTAGCAGTGATATGCTTTAACAGAACAGTAGACTCGCTGCCTGTTTCAGTTAAGCATTACAATGGCAGACAAGGGTCTGTAGTTTCACCTTATGGTTCCCTTCCAAAATACACCACACTTGGACAAACTGTAATGTCCCATCAAAACTACTTTAACCATCTAAGCAAAGTCCCTTTGCCACTAGTGACTGAAATTTCTCCATCTATTGTAATAAGAGGGCACTTTTAATGGAGAAAATAAGATGTCAGGCCTGAAGTTCAAAGCCCATGGTTGCTGGAAGGGATGACTGGATGAGCTATGGCTGAGATGACACTGGAACCGCTCAGGCTCCTATGCCTGTACATCAATGTGACAACCTAAAGGGACAGGTGAGGTTTTATCACTGTCACGTGAAAATAGTGCTTTAGATAACACTGTAAATTGTGGAAGTACCCAGAAAACTTGAATTGACTTATGGATGAAGACTGAATTTTTTGACTTTTGGTGGGTTGACCCTGGCTGGATGCCAGGTGCCCACCAAAGCTGCTCTATCACTCCCCCTCCTTAACTGGACAGGGGAGAGAAAAATATAATGAAAGGCTTGTGGGTCGAGATAAGGACAGGAAGAGATCATTTACTAATTACCATCACAGTCAAAACAGACTTGACTTGGGGAAATTAGTTTAATTTATTACCAATAAAATCAGAGTAGGATAATGAGAAATAAGAACAAATCTTAAAAACACCTTACCCCCACCCCTCCCTTCTTCCCAGGCTCAACTTCACTCTCAAATTCTCTACTTCTTCCCCCAAGTGGCACAGGGGTATAGGGAATGGGGGTTGCGGTCAGTTCATCACATGTTGTCTCTGCTGCTCCTTCCTCCTCAAGGGGAGGACTCATCATGCTCTTCCTCTGCTCCAGCATGGGGTCCCTCCCACAGGAGACAGTCCTCCACAAACTTCTCCAACGTGAGTCCTTCCCACAGGCTACAGTTCTTCATGAGCTGCTCCAGTGTGGGTCCCCCATGGGGTCACAAGTCCTGCCAGCAAACCTGCTCCAGCGCGGGCTCCTCTCCACAGGGCCACAAGTCCTGCCAGGAGCCTGCTCCAGCGCGGGCTTCCCACGGGGTCACGGCCTCCTTTGG